>NC_051156.1:70103940-70149369 GCF_013339745.2 Dermacentor silvarum
TGGGAGCTAACCATGCTGGTTCCCCGTCATATGAATAAGGAAAGCTTCACATATCTCTGAAGTGCTCTAGTCCTTATATTTTGCCACAATCAAGTGGTTTTTAAATATGGGTGCACTTGCACTGAGAGCAGTGCAATACTAATGCTAACTGACCCGCATCTACTGCACAATAATGGTATGTGATAGACAGTGCATCTGTGTACTCTACATGCATTTTTTGCATGTTTTTTTACACAGGTAGCGATGCATGCCTTTTGATTATTTATGTGCCTACACAACAAACCAAGCTTGTTCTGGGCCGAGAAAGAATTCTAGGAAAAGCCTACGTGCGGCAACTTTTCTCCGCACGAAACAAGCTTGGCTCGTTGGGTTGGGTTAAATGGTTCGATGGGTTTTGGAGCCCATACGGGTTCCTTGATCACACTAAGGCACATAAGCTTGTAGGCTGTGCTTCTGTAATTTGTACAGCTCACTGACAGTGCAGGTGCGGGCCTCATCTTCGCAAGGAAGCTGACTGACGGCACCTTCCACAGAGCAGATGACTCGGGTTGAGTGAGGCACCAGTGTTGGTGTTTGTTTCCTTGTGCAAAACAGCAGCTTTAGGTTCATTGTAGTTATAGGAAGACAAGTTACACATACTTCCATGGATTGAGTGGGCGCATTTCTCTTGGGGCATCAAGCTTTTTTTTTTTTTTGCAAGTGTCTGCATGGGTGCTTCAGTAGCATTGGCGTGAAGTTGGCATAGAGTTGTGCATTCAAGAACTTCTGAACAATGACCTGCTGTAGTTAGCACTGTGAAGATTGCATCGTCTACCAAGCCTTTGGTTTTCTGTTGGTGTACTTGTAATCGTGCTGTCAGTAATTTCTCAGCTTGCCGAATTATCTGAGGCCCCACACTGGCGCTATTGATGTCTTCAAGTGCAGACTTTTTAGGATAAGGTTCTTGCCTTTGCAAATGTGGTTGTAGGAAAAGTGGCACTTACAGGTGCCTATTCCAGACATTATTGAAACAAGCCAGCGAATCTTGGTTACGTCTTGTCCGTAGTGTATACCAGTTAGTCAAGGGTTGAGAAAATTGCTCTCAGTGGTAGCATGCTGGCAGTAACTTGGTCACTGACCACATCGTCATCGTCATGGTACCTGACTACATGAATTTTTGTTGAAGCTTTGACAAAATTTCCTACAGAAGTTATGGATAACACATTTTAGCCAAGGGACATTGGTTCGTCTTACTCGTGTCCAGATTAGAAATCTATAAGTGCCACCTTTCCTTCCACCACACTTACAAAGCTAAGAACCTTGTCCCAAAAAGTCGGCACTTTAAGACATCAGTAGCGTCAGTGTGGAGCCTCCGGATAATTCGGCCAGCCGGGAAGAAATTGCTCATAGCAAGAGTTCAAGAATGCTGGCAGAAAATCAAGGGCTTGAAAACTGACACATTTGCAAGATGCCAACTAGAGCAGGCTATTCATGTCATCTGGGTCATATAATATAGCTCCATGTCCACTTCACAGCCACGCTAAGGGACCACCTGTGCAAACTGGCGCAAAGAAGCTTGACGTATTAAAACAAAGAAGCCTGTTTAAACCAAGAAGTTATCTTCAGCTAGTCTTCCTGCAAGCCCACTAAACCTGAAACTGCCATTTTGTGCAAAGGAGTGAACTTCAACGCTGCAGGATACTTCACGATGTCCTGGCGAGAGTAACCTGCACCGTGGAACATGCCTTCAGTCAGCTCCTTCTGAAGTAAAAGAAAAGGTCCACGTGCGTAGCAGCCATGGTGTAACCCTGGAATGTGTTTCTTCTCCGCAACTTGGGCTTCTTTTCAGTGACCACATTTTCATTATTATGAAACGGAATGCATTAACAGGTTCAATCTCAGGGTAATGTTTTTATCTGCATGACTTTGTGGACAAAAACAGATGAAAGGAGACGCAATGCGACTATTGAACCTGTCCAGGGTACAGGGACGTCAAGAAGTTTTAAAGCCATTTGCATAGACTAACAATCTGCAAGGAAAACTGCTGCTATTGCGTGAAAAACTACCATGCACTTCTTACTTCAAGGAATGGTGCCAATCTTTTTCAGCTGTAGTTAGCACCATGTGTGTACACTGCACGTATAATTTAGGTTTAATGTAAGGAAGGTATGGCAGAATAGGCCATTTAAAACTAATGGCCATAATTTTGGCATTAGTAGATCATTGCTCAGACCATTTGGCAATTTCTTGAAAGTATTAAATTTTTGTTGATGTAGCTGCTGTCAGCATATTCTATATTAGGATTTGGTCTTACGCATACACTGTTTGCTCTAAAAAATTTAATTATTGAGTTTTACATGCTAAACCCACGATATGATTATGAGGTATGCTGTAGTAGGAGACTTCGGATTAACCCTTGAACCCTTGTTAACTCAAACTCTGATATCTCTAAATATCAGTCAAGAAAATGTTTTCGTGGCTCGGTATCGACTTTCTGTATATTTGACCACTTATCTAGCAATGCTTCTGTGCTGTGCTCCGGATATCTCGAAATCTTGACTGCAAAACTGTAGGGAAAATGTTATCACCCAAAGGTTTCCATAGGTTGTATGCAGCTGCGATATCTCCAAAAGTTGCAAGATTGCAAGTTTGTAGCAAATTCTGCTTCATTCTACGCCACTCTTGTCAACCACTGTTCACGGCCGGCGGAGATCTCATTGGTAATCCGGGCAGCGTTTTTCTCTGACCCCTGACAAAATGCAATGAGCATGATAAGGTACGGCCTCCCGCTTTTTAACTATACTGTATGAGAACACTATAATATTGTCACGAGACTCGAGAAGTAGTCCTGAAGGTTTAATAAACGTAGAGCAGCTGGCTCTTGGAAGACGCGACCGTCGGAGCTGGCTCGAGCGGAGAAGGAGCGCGCGGCCTTTCTTCTCTTGGGCTCGACCCACTCTTGCCCTCAACCCACTACCTACAGGTGGCAATATCCCCCCCTTCCGAACAAAAGCATCGCCTCGATGCTAAAAAAATAGGCGTAGAAGACAAAGAAGAAGAAGGCAGGCAAAGTGAAAGTACACGCAAAAAAAAATAGCCGTCACGCCGGCACAGTCAGTGAACGAAGAAGCAAGCTCCCAAAGATAAATGAAAAGTAGAAACAAAGAAGGGAATGAGAGAAAAAAACACGAAAACACAAAAAAAATGTGGTTGATCCCTCTTATATAGGAATCGGTATAGAACACGAAAGTGAAACGTGTCTTCACAGAAGTAGTGTAATGTTTATTGCACATTGATATACAATGTCTATTGGTGTTTTGTGGCTAAAGCGCCCTTAGGCGTTGATGCACCCACGCTGACGCCTGGTGGCACGTCTCCTCCATCACGACTACCAACGTCGATGACCATGAGCAACCGTCGTGCATATGGAAGCTGCACTACGCTGCACACGCTAGCACAACGCGAAAGACGAAGCACGTAACTGACACACTAATACAACGCGCAAGACAAAGCACGTAACTGAATCGTCACCGAGTCAAATCAGCGCGTACAGCGCGTCGTAATTGCAGCCTCCGCGATCAACTTCAGAAACATTTTCAGAGCTAATTGCGGAGGCCACGCTCCGCTGTGCTGAGTACGGTGAACGCCACCTAGGTGGCGTTGGTAGTGCTTATCGATGCCAGCGTCCCTTCGAATGCTGGCATCGAGGCGTCGTACTGCTGAGACCACCGAAGCGTTCACTGTCGGTGCGCGTTAGTAGACAGTTTTAGCAGAGCGTTCACGGTCCGCTCCGCTCAGACCGTCGTGTCCGAACGATTCGCGCAGAGCCGCTCAGCGGAACGCTAGCGGGAGCGCTAATGCGCGTGCGCACAACGCTCATATCGGCAGCGGAACGAAGAACGCTGCCCACGGTCCGCTACGAAGCCATTTGAGCGGAGCGTTAGGGTGCGTCTACTGGTTGCTTTGCCGTTTTACAGCCGCGCTGAGCGCGCGTGGCCGGCGTCTCTGGCAGACGCACTTGTCAAACAAGCCAAATCAACGCAGTTCATGCAACCAGTGGTGTGCGTGAAACGTTAGCGGAGCGGAGCGTAAGCAACGCTCTGCTAAAACTGTCTAGTGTCATAATGCAGTACTTCTCTTTTCTGCTCGTAGGCGGCGGCACCGCCCCGAGCAAGAGCGCGGGTACACGGAGGAGTGTTAGATATATAAGGCGCGTCTGTGTAGCTCTCTGCAAATGCGTTTGTGGCGCAATGGGTTAAACGCTCGGCGATCTGTCGTCGCGGACCGAGAGGTCGTGGGTTCGATTTCCAAATTTTGCATGTTTGTGGAACTTTTTCTTCTGGTTTCTTTCTTTGTATTATGTTCTATGACGTATTTCCGTGACGGAAATACGTCAGTGAAGTCTTGGTGGACCCCGGCATAAAACACTTTCGTGTTAAAAGTTACGGACGCGCAATGTACGGCTTCATGCGCACAACATGAACTATTCTGAGGTCAGTTGTCTTTGTGTCCTACTCCGGGTCTGCGATGTTGTGTCCGGAACAACTTCGTAGTTTACGTTACTGACGCGGCGGAGCACTTTATACGGACCGAAATACCGGCTCAGCAGCTTTTCACAGAGGCCACGACGGCGAACGGGGGTCCACACCCAAACTTGGTCTCCGGGGTTGTAGGACACATCCCTGTGGCGGATGTTGTAGCGTCGTGCGTCCGCCTGCTGCTGCTGGCCGATATGCAGCTGCGCGAGCTGCCGAGCTTCTTCAGCACGCTCTGCAAATTCCTCGGCGTCAGTTGTCAATAGGTCAGCGTCTTGACACGGCAGCATAGCGTCCAGCATCGTCTGGACTTCGCGACCGTAGAGAAGGCGAAAGGGCGTGAAGCGCGTCCACTCTTGCACGGCGGTGTTATACGCGAAGGTCACATAAGGCAAGATCCGATCCCATGTTTGTGTTGAACGTCAGATGTACATTGCGAGCATGTCTGTGACCGTCTTATTCAGTCGCTCGGTAAGTCCGTTGGTCTGCGGATGGTACGCGGTCGTCTTGCGATGCCTGGTGTTGCTCAATTCAAAAACTTCGTCCATAAGCTGCGCTGTGAATGCTGTCCGTCTGTTAGTTATTACAATGGAGGGAGCACCGTGACGGCAAGACGATGTGTCCCATAAAGAATTGCGCTATCACCTGCGTCTCAGCATAGCGTGTTAAATAATCAGTCGCGACGATCATCCATTTGTTGCCGTTGGCCGAGAGAGGAAACGGTCCGAGAATGTCCATGCCGACTTGGTCGAAAGGCTTCAAGTGCTTCAATTGGCTGAAGTAAGCCAGCCGGCTTAAGGGATGGTGGCTTGCGGCGCTGGCATTCACCACAGCCTTTAACGTACTGTTTGACGCTTGCCGAAAGCCCGGGCCAATAGTAAATTTCGCTTACTCTAGCGAGTGTTCGTGAAAAGCCTAAATGACCAGATGTCGGTTCGTCATGGCAAGCGAAGAGGATGTCGTCGCGCATGTCCCTTGGAACCACCAGGAGGTAAGCACGGCTGGTCGAACGAGCATTCTTCTTATAAAGCACGTTGTCTCGCAGACAGAAGGACGTCAGCGAGCGGGACAGATGGCGTGGTATGGTTGGTCTAATCTCAGCGTCGTCACGCTGCCGTCTGCTCAAGTCCGACGAACTAATGGCGCCCAGGAAGCCGTCATCATCCTCTGTTTCCTGACAGGCAGGATCAATGGCTGCGCGGGACAGCGTGTCAGCGTCTTCATGCTTACGGCCAGACTTATAAACGATGGTGATGTCAAATTCCTGTAGGCGCAAGCTCCACTGTGCCAGTCGTCCTGAAGGGTCGCGCATGCTTGCCAACCAACAGAGGGCATGGTGGTCCGTCACTACTTTGAAGGGACGACCATAGAGATAGGGGCGAAACGTTATGATCGCCCACACGACCGCGAGGCACTCTTTCTCCGTAGTCGAATAATTCGCCTCGGAACGGGACAGGGAGCGGCTGGCATACGCTATAACTCTTTCCACTCCATCTTGAAGCTGGACGAGCACTGCGCCAAGGCCAATGCTACTGGCGTCGGTATGCACCTCAGTATCAGCATCATCGTCAAAATGTGCAAGAACGGGTGGTGACTGCAGGCGCTGTCGTAATTCAGCAAAAGCCGCCTGTTGCTCATTATGCCACACAAATGGCGTATCGTCCCTTGTAAGGCGTGTCAGGGGTTCCGCTATCTTCGAAAAGCCTTTAATAAACCGGCGATAGTAGGCGCACAAACCCAGGAAGCGCCGGATGGCCTTCTTATCGGCAGGAGCTGGAAACGCGGCCACAGCGGCAAGCTTGTCTGGATCGGGTCGGACCCCTTTGGCGCTTACTACATGCCCGAGGAACTTGAGCTCTTCGTAACCAAAGTGGTACTTTTCGGGCTTAAGTGCGAGGTCTGCCGATCGGATGGCTTCTAGCGACGCTCCTTAGGCGGTGAAGATGCTGCTGGAACGTTTCAGAGATGACCACATCATCCAGGTACACAAGACAGGCCTGCCACTTCAGTCCAGTAAGGACAGTGTCCATCATTTGCTGGAAAGAACCGGGGCTGAACACAAGCCAAAAGGAAGCACTCGAAATTCATAGAGCCCATCTGGAGTCACAAAGGCTGTTTTCTCGCGGTCGCGTTCGTCTACCTCGATTTGCCAGTACCCGCTTTTTAAATCGAGAGAAGAAAAATAGTGGGCACGCCGTAGTCTATCTAATGAGTCGTCGATACGCGGCAGCGGCTGCACGTCCTTTTTAGTCACGTTGTTGAGCTTGCGGTAGTCGACACAGAAGCGTAGCGTTCCGTCTTTCTTTTTGACAAGAACGACCGGAGACGACCACGGGCTCTTGGAAGGTTCTGAGAGAACCTTCCAAGAGCCTGTGGTCGTCTCGGAGACGCGATCGCGACTCGAAGGCCATCCGGCCATCACGAAATCGTCTCGGAGACGGCGATCGCGACTGCCGCCTCGCAGGCAGTGCAAGCAATGCTGAGAGAGGTAGTCCTCAATTTCGCGGGGTCGCTGGCCGTATCGGGGCGGCGGCGAGTATGCGGAAAAGCCGCGAATCCCAAGGCGCCGGTATGGGCACTGGCGGTACAGGTGGTCAGCTTCACCGCAGTGAAGGCAGAGGCCGATGATCGGGTGTGCGCCAAACATCCGACTTCCGAGGGGGCGGGCGTCTGTCGTCGACGTAGTGAACCGCTTGCTCCGAATGGTGGGCAAATGGAGCGGTATGAACAGGCGGCGTCGTGTACCCAGCGTCGGAGTATGGTATCGGCTGCGCCGACTGAACTGACACCGTAGGAGGGGCACGAACGAACAGCGGCGGAGAGGAAGCAGGGCGCTTCAGGGCTTCCGCGCAGGTTGCACGGGGGTACTCAGGAGGTACGGGCGCGGCGTTAGCAGGAGGCAAGGTGTCACGGAGCGCCTGGTGAAGTTCGTCCTTTATAATGCTTGCTATGCAGCTTACCGTAGGTTGCGGTGTTACGGCGGCCTTTTGCAACTCTTCATGCACTACAGAGCGGATGAGTTCTCGCAGAGAGTCACCGTTGCTTCCTATGGCCGCGAAAATGTCAGCAGTCGACATGCTGTTTGCTTGCCGCTCATATAGGTTCGAGCGATGCAGAAGCATCTTTTCCATGGACACGGCCTCGGACAAGAACTCCGCGACCGTCTTCGGAGGGCTCCGTACGAGGCCAGCGAAGAGTTGCTCCTTGACCCCACGCATCAGATGACGTAACTTCTTCTCCTCCGTCATCCTTGGATCCGCTCGTCGGAAGAGGCGCGTCATGTCTTCCACTTACGTGGTCACAGTTTCGTTCGGCAACTGGACGCGGGCCTTAATCGCTCGTTCCGCTCGTTCGCGTCGATCAGCACTGGTGTAGGTCTCCAAGAGCTGCCGACAAAACTCGCGCCACGACGTCAGTTGCTCCTCGCGGTTCTCAAACCACGCACGCGCGCCATCCTCCAGGTAGAAGTAGACGTGCCTGAGTTTTTCCGTTTCGTTCCATTCGTTCACGGAGGCCACGCACTCGAAGTCGACCATCCAGTCTTCGACGTCTTCGAACACCTTGCCATGAAACGTCTTCGATATCCGTGGGCTCTCAAGTATGTAGCGGTTCGACATCGTGCTTCCCGTACCGGTTGGGGCGGTTTGAAGGGAAGCGCTGGTCATACCGGTTGATGTGGTGGGAACTATAGCGTTGACGACTTCTGGAGACAGTCCCCTGATTCGTCGGCTGGCCCGATGCACGGGAGTGTCGACAGGCACTGGATTCGTAGCGCGGATCCTTGGAGGGGTCTGCAACATCCGTGAAGACGCTTACCCAGCACCTCCACCAGTTTGTCACGAGCCTCGAGAAGTAGTCCTGAAGGTTTAATAAACGTACAGCAGCTGGGTCTTGGAAGATGTGACCGTCGGAGCTGGCTCGAGCGGAGAAGGAGCGCGCGGTCTTTCTTCTTCTCTTGGGCTCGGCCCACTCTTGCCCTCAACCCACTACCTACAGGTGGCAATATGGTTGTGCATCATCCTGAACGGGACATCGCCTTAGACGACTCTTGCACATGATAGTGCTTGGTGCACCTGAGAGTACTTCTACATGTCTCGCTGATTATTGTGCCTTAAAGGTGCTAAAATGATGCGTGATGGACGCTCGCACGATATGGATAAAAATGTGAGAGGCTGTACACATGAGCACTACAACATGCATGCTCATGTGTACGCATAGAGTTGTCAGCTTGCTTTTTTCCTGTGCTCTGTGTGGATCTGTGCGCTAGGCCATACCGCGTGCTGCACCGAATGTTTGGTATGTTATTGGTATTTTCTTCATTAACAAGTTCAGGGCCATGATCTTGTAGCAATGCGTTGTCTGATGCCATTTCTAATCGTGCTGTATCTGCAGCAATGCACTGCTACAGATACAGCCCAAGGCCATGATCTTGTAGCAATGCATTGCTACAAGATCGTGGCCCTGAACTTGTTAATGAAGAAAATACCAATAACATACCAAACATTCGGCACAGCCCGTGGCATGGCCTAGCACGCAGGTCCACACAGAAACACAGAGCACGGGAAATAAGCAAGCTGACAACTCTATGCGTGCACATGAACATGCATGTTTTGGAGGCCAGGTGTACAGCCTCCCCCATTTCTAGCTACATCGCGCGAGCGTCCATCACGCCTCATTTTAGTGCCTTTAAGGGACAATAATCAGCGAGACCGGCAGAAGTACTCAGGTACACCAAGCACCCACCTGTGCAAGAGTTGTCTAAGGTGATGTTCCCTTCAGGACGACGCATGACCATATTATAGTGTTCTCGTGCAATATAGTTAAAAAGCAGGAGGCGGTACCTTCTCATGCTCATTGCACTTTGTAAGGGGTCAGATGAACACTCTGTCCTGATTACCAATGAGATCGTGGCGTAGAATGAAGCATAATTTACTACAAACACCATTATAAAATGTTCCATCATGCCAGCAACCAACTAGCCCATCTAAGTCTCTTAATTATCAGTATGGGATAAACCAGCCAAACACGGTGGATGCTAAAGCCACTATTCCCGTACGGTTTTTACTTTGCTGGCAGAAAGGTAGCTTCCGAGTAATGTTTTAGCTTGACATGTCCATGCTGCTTTTTAAATGTTCATTTTATGCTTGTACTATTTCTGTTGCTTCAATACTATTGTTAATCGAATAAGTTATGTATTTTTGATTATAACACTTGTTTCAGTGGCCCGCTAATTGTGACAGTTTATTCTACCACAGTAATGCATGTTCCCTTAGAATCATAGCCAAGTTGCCTGAAACCAGTTACCTTTGAATGAAATTTGTTAGTATCTCCGATGTTCTGAATGCTTACCCATTCTTATCTGTGTGAACATACGCAAAAACTGCTCTTGCCTTTGCGTGAACCTGTTACATAAGTGAAAAGAAATTGTTGGCTTTTCTTTACTTCTTCAGGTGCCCTGCAAGCTCTCACCAAAGCAACACATTCCACTGGTTTTCTGTCAGAGTACCATTAGAATTTCGAATAAACTATGCTTGTCAGATGTGCGGCATGCCCCGTCTTAAAATCGGAGCGCTTCAGTATTAATGTTTGAATGGGTGTGCATAAAAACATACGTAAAGTATACTTATGTCTTTCTTTTTCAAGTCCTCTTCACCCGACGTTTTTCCAACTTAAAATTACGGTTTGCATTTGTTTTATGCACAAACCATTACAGCAACACAACACTCAGTAAGATGAGTACAAATGATAAAGCATGCAGTACCCCTGCAAGAATTACATTTGCATACTTGTAGTACATACGAAAATGAGCTACCGATCTTTTTCAGGTTGCATACTCTTATAGGTTTCACATGTAAAGTGCACTCATAGGTCACACAAAACTCGTTCAAGGCTGATCTCAAATCCATAAGTGCACCAAATAGATTTAAAGAGTGACTTATGCTAAGTGACATCGGACCAGTCTAAAGGAACCTGGCCCAAATAGGAAAATAAATAGGTTCCAACAGGGGTAAACAGGACTGGGTTAAACAGGACAGGACTGAACAGGGTCTAACGGGAGTGGACTAAACAGGGAGAAACTGGTCTCGGCTAAACGGGTTCAAACGGGGACAAAGTGGTCTTGACTAAACAGGTTCAAACAGGGACAAACTGGTCTGGACTAAACAGGTTCAAACGGGGTCCCGTTCCATAATCCTATTTGATGAAACCCGTTTGAAATCAAATAGGATTTTTTAGTAGGGTACTGGTTCCGCCAGCCACATGTGGCGCTCGCGACCGACGCTAGTGGAGAGGAGGAAAGTGTTTGGAAGCTGGATTTTTCGCTCATGCGGCAATCATCTGAACCAGCGGCTATTACGGTTACCGGTGGTAACTGCCACAGTAATTCTCGGTATACGATGTGCATGCGCAAAGGTCCTAGCATTTCACGTACCTCTGTACCGTATCATGTAGCGAGCAAAAATACAACTCTGTAGTGTAGCCAATAATGAGCCAGTTACGCCGCTGCGTAACGCCTCGCACCTTTCGTAGTGCTGTAACCAGCTTGTGAGATGGAGCATTTACTCTGTTTCAGTAGTTCCATGCAGCAGAGCCAAGGCTACGCGACCATCGAGCGCAGATTCGTGCGAAGCCAGATGTAGTGACAGTTTTCGAAACCCGTTGCTTGTTTTCAGTGGTCTAGTCGGAGCATGTTTACTTGAACGCTTCTCTGCATGTTAGAGCTGCGATTTTCTTTAATGATTTTGCTTCGTTTTCGAGCGAAAGCTCCACTACGCTATGTCTCGCAAGGTCATTCATCGCGTCGCAATGAGCATTAGCTACCGGAGCGCGCACCGCCGAGACACAAGTGTGGCAGGTATGCGCGCTGCGATTCTGCCCGCCCAGCGAGATCACTGCGTCCGTAACTTATAAAATATTAATAAAGGCTGATAATTTCACATGGACGCGATGAGTCTCCAAATACGACTTATGTAGCGTTGCACCATGTTGAGAGAGATAGGCAAGGCCTCATTCACACAGCCGTCAAACGCTCCGTCGCGTCACCGTCGCGGCAACGGTTTTCGCCAGGGGAGACGATTCCCAAGTCGTTTCCCCCTCAAAAACCGTCGCCGACTGACGCGGAGCGGTGCTCTACGTTTCCGTCGCCAGCCCGGTGACGGAGCCCCCCCCCCCCCCCCCCTACAAAATCGACCAATCAGAAATTAAGGAGCCCCCACTAAATACAGCCATATTACAAAGCTGAAGCTGACAACAGCAGCGGCTGCTGGTTTGTTTACATGCGTTAAACGTGTGGCACACAACCTCCTTGGTGGCACATCGAAAACTCAGCTGTGCGTCTCG
Organism: Dermacentor silvarum; assembly: GCF_013339745.2. NCBI lineage: Eukaryota > Metazoa > Arthropoda > Arachnida > Ixodida > Ixodidae > Dermacentor > Dermacentor silvarum. Next base: position 70,115,793 of record NC_051156.1, read on the forward strand.
GTGGGGCTCAAACGCGCGACATGGACAACGCCGAAGGCCGATCTTGCGATTCCTGCACAAGTTTCGCCCCCACGTACTTCTTCGGCGCCGAGCTTTGTGCGCTTGTTGCTGTCTCCGCTCGCACAGCAAGGACATCAGCAGAAAACCGCTCAGCATTACGATAGTAGACCCGTGGTGCAGTGGACTATAGAATATAAGAGTAGTGGGATCAGCGGCGCCGGGACCATGACGCCGCCAATATCAACTTGGAAACGGAGCTATACACATTGAAATCGACGTGCAACGCCTGGTATGCCACAGGGAAAGCACGTGTTGCTATTGACCCTTTTCGCGGCGATCCCGTGGGCGCTGCCATGTTTGATCACGTGGTGACGCGTCAATTTCTTGCCTCAACTGCCTCCGTTGCCTCCGCGTTTACAATGGATGTGTATGACGCCGGTGCGGCTTGCAAACCTCTGTTTCGGGAGATATCATAGACGGTGAGTGGATGGACGACACGAAGCTTTGGCCGCGGTTTCAGAGAACGTGCAAAAGCGCTTTCGGAGCTGATTATAGCTATGTCCAAACGGTGCGAGCAGCGTATATGGTGCTTACTCTAAAAGCGGGGCTGAATATGTAGTCAGAGCTATCCAAACTTACAGCTCATGAATTGAATCAAGATTAGCGTGTTTTGCTCTTCGTTCTTTATTTGGCAAATATATTGAAGCAGCGGCTTGTCACGTTTCTGACTCAGTAAGGTTCCTTCGGTGCGGTCACTATCTGATTATTTTCTGCCTAATTGCTCGTGGATGTGCTCAGTTCCGCTAGATTTGTTCTTGCTGCGCACAAGGCTTGAAATGTAGCTGTTCTACACATTGTAATACCTTCTAGCAAAGACGTATTACCTCTAGCAACTCGCTTACTCTTGTGGACCGTCACAAAACATTCAGCTTTGACCATTCGTGAGCTGTCGGCGTAGTACCGTCATTTATTTTGTGTATATAGTGCGCATATATTCAAGTGTGCGTCCATTCACTTATTCTTGACACGTTGGCGATAGAGTGGGGGTAAGTTTCCGTGCTGATTGGGGTAGATGTGTGTAGATACTGTGCGCGAAACCTACTATGACAGGAAGCGGCGCTACTCCCGTTATCATTGTTTAACGAGCGGTACTCACTCTCGCCGAAATACCGGGGCTGAAGCCCTTTGTTTGAAGGTTAGCCATACAACGCTGGCGGATGAGCAAATTTCTGTATCCGCGAAGAAAGTCGTACATCTCGAAGTGTCGGAAACATGTACGGACAGTTGCAGCAGCGGTCCGCGAACTTGGCCCCACATGTACATTACATTCCTTAATATAACAGTCACTATATTTGCAGCCAACTGCTGCACACCTCTTCAATCCACATGATTCAATCTAGCATGATTGGAGCACAGTGTGTTAGCGAAAACTCAGTTGCATTTCCGACAGCTGATCGCACAGAAGCAAGGTAGAAGCGGTAATGGTTTCGTATTCGTGCGAGGACGCTGAGGAGGCGTATGGCGCGCCGTCGTAAGCGCCATCTCGTTTCTCTAGAACAAACTGCTCCGCGAAAAGGGTCAATAACGAGCTCTGAACCGGCATTCCGAATAAGAACGATAGCTTTGTTGAGCCTACATACATACAGTAACTTATTCCAATAACGATCGCACCTGGCGCGGAGCGACATCTGGTCTATTTCTTGGCGTCTTCGAATTTGAATTCGTAAATGAAAGCCACATCGCGTTCTTAAATTTCTGACCCATCAAAAATATAATAATGATTCCTGAATAACTTGCGATATACGTTAATATGAAACAATGGGGAAAACGCGCATTCAGCAATGTTCTTTTACTTGCGGCATTACTTCGTTATCAGGGGCTTTCCAACCGTGAAAACCCAGGACGGTAACAAGGAAACGTAATGGGAGAAACAACTGGTTGGCAATGTGTGGTCGTGGGTGAATTTAGGGACTATGCAAAAGAGAGGCCAGAAATAAATATTGAAGAAGGCGGCCGCCAAACAATATTATTTGAAAGCCAGCGTGGCAGCTGGTAAGCATCACTTCAGAGCCAATAATGAATGCTGAATTTATCAAAAAATCAAACCATTGAATTTAGTAAAATCGCTGCGGCGGGGAATAAATGTGGCGCCATTTCATTTCCTTAACAGTGAGTATACTGAAGCTCGCAACTAAAAGTCGAATATTTTCTGTATCAGTTTTCTTTACAATAATACTGACCGCCTAAATTAGTTAATCTGGTATTCTGAGTACAGAGTAGAAGGCTGCGGCTGTAATAAAAACTTGAACAGAACAGCAATCCTACCTGGTGCGACAAAAATTTTCTAACGCAGTGAAAGCTTAATAGGTTTGGCGTGCTTAATTGAACGGTACGAGTGAAGAGGTGCTACTTGTGCATGAGCTAGTGAATCAGCAAACAGTTTACAATGTGGTTGAAATTTCATGAAATGAATTTTTGAGTCTAAAATTAAAGGGATGCCAACTTTTTGATTAGCTTGCTCGTAAGAGAAATTGGGCCGCAGGTTTTATTCCACAAACTGAAACGTCCGCTTGGCTTCTTTCATGTTCCAGCTTTTTTTATCGTTGTTTGAGTGTAGTCTCAACATGTTGTCAGCTACATTCATTCGCATTTATTCGCGGGCGTACCTTAAGTTATTTCGGCTCGATTGTACGCGCGAAAATCTTATAACTGTAATGTAACGGTTTGTATGTTAAACCGTGGACGCCTAGTGCTGTGGCGCTTGTAGATTAGAGAGAGGCCTCCCGCTCAAGCACCCCAGGGTGAATCCTAGCTCATACTTCTTCAGGCAACCAAAAATTTTATTCTAGGTTTTTACCTGGAAAACCCACAGTCTGATTATGAGTAACGCCATAGTGGGGGACTCCGGAATAATTTTGACCACGTGGGTTTTTTTTTCGCGCTCGTCTAAATTCGAAGTACTCGAGAGTAGTGAACCCGCTACCTCGAGTTCATCAGCGCAATGCCATAGCCATGCCATAGATTACATGCTTCACAATTCTGACCTACATGTGTTACCATTCATTTTTGTGCCATTTTATTCTATTTTATTGTATATAATATTCCAATTTATTTATAGATTATCACCTCTTGTGTAAACCTAATATTATACCTTGTAGTTTGTCATAGCTGAGTTCCTTTGTTTATTTATGCTAACTTTTACCTCTTTACCAGTTGTTTATTATAAAGTTTTTTGCCTTGTATTTTTCTGTTATTACTAACTACCATTCTTACCGCTTATAATTGTTATCCTATTTCATTACCTCTTGCTATTCCAAAGCATATGCAATGTATATGTTGTAATTAATGCTACGATTTCGTTCACCTTTGACAATGGTTTCCCTTTTTTGTACTCCTCGTTCATTTTTTAATACGATTTATTTGCTTTGTTATTTCTGCCAACCTTACTGTTTGTCTTTGTTAATTGTCAACATATTGTATGTAAACTAAATATTGTATTAATTGTTAACGTAATATTGTAAGACAACTATGTACATGCCCTTCTGTTATGATCCCTGATGGGATCGACACTATTAATAAATAAATAAATAAATAAATAAATAAATGTGAGGGCAACGGGATGTAGCAAGAACGTATGGTATGCGACACAAGTAAGAAGAGTTGACGTTCGCGCTATTGATGGATGACACCATCAACTTTTAGTGAAGTCAACTTTTAATTTGTTCTCTGAAGTAAAAAGGCCGTCAATGCAAAAGTAGTTGGTCCTGACAGGGAATTGGCTCTCCTTAAATAGATCTGAAGATGGTATTTGATAAAAAAATAACGAATATGACATGACTGTATACGTTACATGAGTTGTCGAAAGTAATTGCCTTACGCATCATAACGGTTAATTGAAGGAGATAAGGGAATCTGATAAGAATAATCTGAATAAGATAATAATAGCAATGACGTATACGTAAACAGGCACAGTTTGTGTGCCTACATGTTGTCTGTATGACAAACAAGGAATTAAAAAACGAAACTATTTACAAGACTGTAAAAAATCCTAGAGCGACTGTAAACACCGACAACGCATTATGATGTAAACTGACAAAATAATGTAGCGAAGTTTATATGCACAACACTGCACTTACGTTGGTAATAATATACAAAAATCTCTACACTGCTGTAAATGTGTACACCGTCATTATGAATTATTCTCCCTCTATACCCTTGCTTAAATGTTGACATAGAGAGAATAAAATTGCAGTTTAGGGCAAGGTTATTTACAGCGCAGAGAATCGAGTAACTTATTTTGTGTCATCCGTAATTAGTGCGTCTCTTAAGAACCAGTTTTCTCTGTCATCGCAATGGGTATTTCGTAATGACACGATTTTGAACGGTAGCGTATAATCGATTTCGATGTATTTAACTATAACAAACAAAAATTTAAAAACCTGCTCGGCTGTAAAGAGAATATTTTTGTTATAAACTGTTGTGGAGGCAAGTATTGAGGTCCAGCGTGATATGCTTACATTGCACGCTCATCTCTTTTCTGTAGAGTTTGTAGTTTTCTATAGGGTCATTCTGTAGGACATCTGCAAATTGCTGCATCGATATTTCTACAGATTGACCACTGATGATCTTCCGAGGCGACTGTCATAAACTCTACACATAACGGACATTCATGGGTTCCCGCAGTCGAAATACCTAAAGGTCGTATTGGGGTACGGCACACTTTCTGTCCACGCAAAAGTAACGAACACGCGGCACATTTTTGTTCATAATTTCCTCGGCCGTCACAATGCCGAAAATGTAAGGCCAACAATTATTTTCTCGTCACCCCAATCTATTTTTTATGGTAGAAAATAAATGACCCTAACATTAGCGTCAATTCCTGCCCTGACGCCATATGTTGGATGCCTTCACTGTAGATGTATATTGTCTATTTCTGGGAACAATGAAGATTTCCTGCAAAGTCTCAGGCACAGCAGACAAGGCGAAACATCGATATGCGAAAGTAGTGGCTTTATGGCCTCCATATGAGGCTACATCATTCGATCGCATTCAGAATGAGCGGACATCTCATAAACCCCTTCAAAAATTGAACTCATGCACAAGAAAAAAGAACACTATAAACAAGGGAAATAATATAAATGTGCACATTTTGGTATCTTTGCAGATACGCAGCACTCTCTGCTGTAAATATTAGTGCATTTGTTATTCGTGTACTTCTTATTTTTCTTTAGACCTGTAAGTACCATTTATGTTACTAAATTTCGCAGCGGTAATCATGTTAACATGCTGTAACATGGTGTTACACATTCTGTTGCCGTAGCTATGTATATTTGGCTGCCGTGAACTTTACTATGACTGATGTACGCTTCAGTTTTCACATTAGTATAGTTCTTATAATAAAATTATTAAAAGTTATCATAATTAGTGCGATTACTAGCTGCCGTTAAAATGAAAAAATTGTGCATTTATAAGTTTGACTTAGAAGTACTGTTCTTCGGGCAAGCTCGTGCAACAACACATTTTACGTTTACACAGTGCCAAGAAAAAAAAGGCGGACGCTTGCACTAGGCCGCGCAAAGCTCAAGACACAGCGAAGCTGGCCGATTGATTGCGTCTTGATGGCTTACATATTGATGGCTTACACTGCATGTTGTCGCATGCGCAACACCACCGTCACAGAGATCTTTCCTGGCCTCGCAAGACGGACTCACGGCAAGTTCTCCACAGTCGTAAATCGTCAAGCTCTGCAGAATCCGCGCACCGGCATCCTCTTCATTCATGCAGTAGGCTCACTGCACGTTGCATAGCGCAGCTTGCAACACCGACACCGCGTTCCAATGCCGACACCGCGTTCCACCGCGTTGCAATGCTGATAACGCGTTCCAGTAGGCCTGCTGCGTGAATGCGTCTGCCTCTCGGTCTTACGGCCGTAACTGCGCGATGCATAGCACAGCTTGCAGCACCAACACCGCGTTCCAAGCCGACACCGCGTTCCACCGCATTGCAATGCCGACAACGCGTTCCAGCAGACCCGCTCCATGAATGCGTCTCTCTTTCTCTCTCTCGGACTTACGGCCGTCACTGCGCGTTGCATAGCGCAGGTTGCAATACCTACACCGCGTTCCAATGACTACACCGCGTTCCACCGCCTTGCAATGCCGAGAACGCGTTCCAGCAGACCCGCTCCGTGAATACGCCTCTCTCTTTCTATCGCTCTCATTTTCTTTCTCTCTCCCGAGAATAGCGCGCAAAACCTCTTCTTCACCTCGCAGAGCATTAGCACGAGCGTGTGCGAACGCGTCAGCTGCGAACGAAGACGACGACGCTCGAACGCAATCATATAGTTCGCATAAATGCAGGTTCTGCAAGCGTGGCTGTATAGCCTAGTGGTAACGACGCTCGGCATCCATGGGACCGTGGGTACGCCTGGTTCGAATCCCTGGGCAAGAAAGTTTACTTTATTTTACTGCTTTATTGCTGATGGTGATAGTTTCTTAATACAAACCACAATTACGGCTGGCTTAAAAAGCTTCGCTGCTACAACGAAACAACAGCTTCGCTGTTAAAACAGCGACAACTGCGCAGGTCCTGTGTGTTTGTCTTTCTTGTTGCCGACGTCTTTCGCGCTGTGTTTTAACATGAAGTTTATAAATTTTACCGTGTATCTCGATAACAGTTTAGGTAGGCTTTGTCGAATGTTTTCGAGCAAAGTGTCTGAAACACGACAACTAACACTTTGACGATTACGTCTACTTTGCAAGTTGTATGCTTGGCGTACATTCTAGCCGTCCGGGAGCGAGAACACTAACTTCTAGCAAGAACAATCAGATTCACAATTATAACTACACTTGTCAGGTGTAAGAACCATAGATCTAATGTATATGCTTAGAACTTGCACTGACATCCATTCAGTATAGTGGAATTTTTCTACCTACATCTCAACCAATGATTGCATTGAGGCGGGTATTTTTAGGAGATAGATAAGGATAATGGTGTTTCCCAGAAAAGGAAAAATTTTTCGCATGCAATTGTAAGCTAGCCATATTTCTATCGCCTATGTCCAGGTGTGCTATGTCCAAGTGTGATAATGTAGTATGTTCCCGTCGAATGTTGCGTTAGCGACCGCGCTACTTTAGGTGCCGTATTTATGAGAGCAGTATATTACTTTTCCAGCAAACCTAAGTTTTCTTTATTTCCTAAAGTGACTTTGGTGAGAGGCACCTGGGAAATCATCCGGGAGCCATAAAGGAAGGAAACGCGCACATTCTTCCGGGGTTCCAACAAAATTTGGCTTGCAGCCTAATCTTTAATGAGTGTATTCTGCACAATCGAGCGCACTTTGTTCAGGCAGCCAATTAAGAAGAGTTTCTGTGTTAGAACTCGAGCACCGCTTCTTGAATCTGAATAATTGCCGGTACGATGACCATTGGTAGAATGTGGAGGGATAAAGCTGTGGCCCCGGATAAGGAATCGCACCAGCGCTTAGACTCTTCGTTCTCTACAGTCTGAAACAGCGCAACCAGAAGCCACGATCGGTTTTGTTTATTTATTATTTTTTGCGTTGAACATTCTCAAGATTAAAAACACTTTATTCTGATCCACTAATGAACCATTTTATTTTTCGAGAAACTCGTGTCTATGCCAAGTATACATTTTATCGAAACGTTGATGATATACCAATATACTTAATTACATAATAACTTAATTGATAACCGAATTACTTTGACATGAAAGCGCAACGTATACGAGTACTATTAGTCTTGCCGATTTCACCCAGGTTCCACATGAGACTTTCCGCATGATTTGTATCAACACGTAAGCCAAAATAGCGAGCGAGTCTAAACTATTGAATCACCCGTTCACACATAGGGCCTTTTAGAAAACACTGTGTAGTTCCTCAATAAGGTGACGAAAGCTCAGGCTTTTTCAATACTCGCAATATGTCATGTCAGAAAACTGCTTCTCCTAAAAGCGTGGGCGCGGCAACTCAACAAGGATTCGTTATACGTAAAATAATTAATAATCTGTAACACAAAATGCAGCAAGGAGCCCAAGTTCTTATAGCGTGCGAGCTTTGCGATCGCCAGAGTGGTCAGGAATTTCATTTGCCCATGAAAGCTGTGCGTAAAAGAAAAAGCTCGATAGCCAGGGACTCTATTTTGTCATTATTTTACATATAACTGCGAACACTCTGCGCACATAGTTGCGCAGAAATAGAAGTGAGGAATTTCGTACAGAAGCTTAAAGTATTTTACTCAAATCACATTCCTTCCTCAGTTCCTGGTTTCTTTTACATTCACTGCTATCAGACACAGAGCGAGTGCGGCCGGCCACAAATGTTGGAGCTATAAGCAAGAAATGTGAAAAAGGTTGCGACGGACTTCGTTTGTCAGATTGGCACGTGTGGAATTCGTAAGCTGTTGTGAAGTGCGAAACTTGCAACTGTACACACGGGAAAAGTGAAGTCATGAATGAAAGCAATAAACATACCAGCTTCGTGGTTATCGAAAAAAAAAACTCGGCGCTGTGTCGTTTAGACGGTCTAAACTATAACTGTGTCAGAAGGAGCAAGAAGTTCGAACATAATTCTCGCCTAAAACTTCCACATACCAGATTTGCATACTGTCTTCTAGGGATAAGACGCAGAGAGGCAGTATTAAATTTTTTTCTTGGTGTATGTAAGGATTGCGTCGTAAAGAACGCGACTATTAAAAGGAGTCAAGAACGAAAGCTGGAAACGAAACACTTCCTCTGTTAACAAAATTTCGTGGTATTTTTAGAGACACAGCTGCATTGGCACCGAGTATAAATGCGTCTTTCGGGTGCCATTTGCCAAATTGCTAAGCAAAATGAACAATCCTTCTGTGCCATATACCGTGTACCCCACTTGTGCAAGAATGTTAAAATAAGGACGTGCCCCTCATATAGTTGGCCAGAAACGAGGGTAATGTTCGCTGTCGCTTGGAGCAAGTCGGCCAGTTTTTTTTGTATTTCGCCTAATTAATAATAATTATTACTCATCAACTTGTCAATTACAGCCGAAGCCGGAGATATCGAACCAGAAGAAGCAGCTTTCGCCGTGCTTCGACATCGCCTGGCATCGCCCCCAGTTCTTGGACATATCTACGAGGACGCCGAAACAGAAATTCATACCGACGCCAGTAACGTCGGTCTGGGTACAGTGCTCGTACAGCGGCAGGAGAACGACGAAAGGGTCATACCTTACACCAGTCGCACCCTATCACGACCCGAGTTCAATTACACTGCCACGGAGAAAGAGTGTCTTGCCATCGTATGGGCACTTGCCAAGTTTCGACCTTAGCTCTATGGCCGCCCATTCAAGGTCGTGACGGATCATCACTCCTTATGCTGGCTGGCAAACCTAAGAGACCCTGCTGGACGACTGGCACGGTTGGAGCCTGCGCCAGCAGGAATATGACGTGACCATCGTGTACAAGGCAGGCCGCGCACACGACGATGCCGACATATTGTCGCGCGCACCTAATGAACCTGCCGATCAACACATCGAAGACGACAGCACTTTTCTCGGTGCCATTAGCGCGGCAGACGTATCGAACACGGCAGCGAGCAGACTGTGAATTGCGCCCTATAATTGAACATCTAGAAGGCCGCAACGTCACTCTGCCCCTGCAAATTGCTCGCAATTTGTCGTCGTTTTGTTTACGACAGGGCGTCCTATACAAGGATTCTGCTGCCAGCAACAACACCTATCTTTTGGTCGTACCCGCAGAGCTTCGTGACGAAATCTTGTTCGCGTGTCACGACGAGCCTGCGTCTGGCCACTTGGGTTTCACTCAAACCCTTGCCAGGGTACGAAAATCGTACTACTGGCCGAAACTCCCCACTTTTGTTGAACGATACGTCCAAGCCTGCCGTGAATGCCTCCCCCGAAAGTCGCCGAATGTGAAGCCTGCGGGATTGCTGAATCCTATCGAGCCGCCTCGAGGGCCCTTCGATCAAGTCGGCATGGACCTCCTGGGCCCGTTTCCGTAGTCTACTTCCGGAAGCGCGTGGCACAAGCGCGTGGCATTATAACGAAATATTGTGTATAATGAACAGCAGTTAAATCCCCTTGAAAGTTTTGTATAAACTTTTTATTTCATATACCGAATTACCTATATATCGAACTTTTTCCGGATCCTCTTCAGATTGAATATATCCGGGTTCGACTGTAATTCAAGGGGCATTTAGTTCCCCCTACGCGGATGAAAGTGATAGCTTTGCGACCACCAAGGGTCATCGGTTCGAGTGCCTTAATTACGTTCGCCTTAACAACAAATATCGTATGTTCGATGCCCACCAATGGTCGTGGGTTCGAGCGCCGTAATGAACTATATCTTAATTTTCATTTTCATTTCGTACCCAGAAGGAGAGAGAGAGAGAAGAACTTTATTTATTTCGGGCAGATTGCAGGTCTGGGTTCCCACCTAGGAGCCAGCGGAGAGACCGTGTCTCCCGGCAGCTTCCTCGGCCTGCTGGATAGCCCACAGTTGCTGGTCCAGGCCTGAACTGAGCAGCGCAGTCCCCCAACGCGCCCGAAGGCCCTCATTGGAGGCCGCGACCCCAGTATTGCTGATTAATGCTGGACATGCCCATAGGATGTGATCTAGTGTGGCTCTGGTGTTACAATACTGGCATAAATTGGTTGTATATAATTCGGGGTATATATGGTTCATGATGACAGGGTTCGTGTATGTTCGTGTTTGTAGCTGCCGCCATTGAACGGACTGGGCCCGATTGAGCTTGGGGTGAGGCGGTGGATACTCACGCCTTTGCATTCGATAATGTTGAGTAATGTCACAGAATTTAGTGAGCCGATCGTCCCATTCCCACACCACCGCGGAGGTGTCCGTTCGAGTGGCTGCTTCTTCGAACGCGGCTCGGAACGTGAGACCTCGAACCACGTTGTGCGCCACCTCGTTTGGACTGAACTCCGGTTGATCAAGAGGTGTGTGGGCTGGGATCCAGAGGATTTGTACGCATTTGTCTGCCTCATAGGTTTTGCCTGTATTAAGGATCCGCAATTCCTCAGGGGAGATTCTGCCGTTGGCGTAGTTTCACACGGCCGTTTGAGAGTCGCTGATGATATACGAGGCATTGGTGTGAGCTATCGCCAGCGCGATAGCCACTTCCTCCGCCATTTCTACGTGTCTTGTGGCGATTGATGCGCTTGTTTTGCATTGGTGTGTGTGGTCTACGACCGCAGCTACGAAGCGGTGACGGTCCCGATAGCGTGCTGCATCGACAAAGACCGCTTCCTCGTTGTGACCAAAAATCTTAGTCATAGCTTTGGCTCTACTGACGCGTCTGCCCTCGTTGTGTTCGGGGTGCATGTTCTTGGGTATCGGTGGAACTGCGAGTTTAGTTCGGATATCGTGTGGTATGTCATGTCTGTCGCCGTGTTGGGTGTGGTGAGAGATGCCGAGATTCTCGAGTATCTGGCGGCCTGGCTTAGTCTTGGCCAATCGCTCGTATTGTGATATTTGTTGTGCCTCGATAAGCTGCTCGAGGGTATTGTGTAATCCCAGTTTAAGAAGGAGGTCTGTGCTGGCGTGTTGCGGCAATCCTAGTGCTTGTATATGTATTCGCCTAATGAGGCTGTTGAGTTTTGCCTTTTCTGCGACGAACCATCGGTGATAGGCTGCCGCATACGTGATCTGGCTGAGTACGAATGATTGGATGAGGCGGAGGATGCTAGCCTCTTTCATGCCTTTGTGTTTATTGGTGATGCCTTTAATAAGGCGCATCGTGTTCGATACTTTTGCGTCAATGTTGCGAACTGTCTTGCCGTTTATGCCCTTACTCTCGATGATCAGTCCTAACACCTTAATTTTATCCACGGTTGGTATGATGTGACCATCGCTTGTCGTGAGTGTTATATCGGCGTGTGTCTGTGCTTGGTGATGTTTGGGTGGTCGGCCCTTAGGGCGATATAGCAGTAGCTCGGATTTCTCCGCCGAACAGGATAGTCAGGTCCCTTGCAGATACCGTTCTACTTTACCTATAAGGACTCTCAAGGCTTTACAGAGGGGAGTGGGTTACAGGTAATTTCAACAGTATTACATGAGAAAAAATACGACATAAAAATACAATTTGACAAACAATTCGGTAGAAATACCATGAGTAGAGAGAATTAAACATGCGCCTTAATTACCTCTTCCTTACTTAATTGTACCGTACTTACCTTGGCCTTAATTAACACCACAGGTCGTCGCTTAGACTCCCACAAAAGGTCGAGCGTTCGACTGCCACTTTGCTGAGTCATGCGCATGACTATCTTCTACCATCATCCTTTCGTGTTTCCTTCACTTAGTGCCCGCATCCGAACCCATTCCAGTGGTTTCTGAGTGGTAATCTTTTTTCATTTAGTCATTGTCATTTTTTGCTGAGTAATGGTCATTCTTGAGCCATTATTGTATTCTCCTATCATTATCCTTGCTATCATAACCATACTTGCACCCATTCACATCATTATTTCTCGATTCTTTGCCACTTTGGGATTTTTTTTACCCATGCACCAAGATGCTTCAAGACATAGGCAGCTGTTTCATGACCTACATGACACACATGTCATGACATTCATTTCATTACTTATCATTTATGTTGGTCTTACTCTCTCGTCATACTATGCCAATTTTGATCCATACCAAGCTAACGAAACGACCATGAGAGCACTAAGACGTAGGCGGCTAGATAGATAGATAATTAAATAGATAGATAGATAGATAGATAGATAGATAGATAGATAGATAGATACCCCAAAGTGGCAAATGTTCGCCAAGGAATGCGTCGCAATGAAAAAAAAGCCGGCAGATCTCACGCCCTGTGGGAATCGATGATATGCGAAGCAGTGTCCGGGGAGCCTACCAAGTTAACGAAACGACCATGAGAGCACCAAGACGCAGGTGGTTGTTTCATGAAATACATGACACGCATGTCAACACATTCATGTGATGAGTCCTCAGGAGTCCCTTTAGTTGCGCCTAAGACACCTCAAGGCGAAAGCCTTAGTCATGCTCACGACCATGGCTTGGACCACCAACCTTCAGCTTTTCACTTAGTACCACATCCAAACCTTTCCATTGGATTTTGAGGGATAATCTTTTTTCGCTGAGTCATTGTCATTTTTGCTGAGTCATGCTCAAGACTATGACTTCTACCATCATGCTTTAGTGTTTCCTTCACTTGGTGCCCACGTCCGAACCCATTCCAATGGTTTCTGACTGTTAATATTTTTTACGCTGAGTCATTGTCATTTTTGCTGAGTCATGCTCATGACTATGACTTCTACTATCATCCTTTAGTGTTTCCTTCACTTAGTACCCATGTCATAGACGATTTCAGTGGTTTTTGAGCGTTAATCTTTTCTCGCCGAGTCATTGTCATTTTCACTGAGTCATGCTCATGACTAGGGCTTCTACCATCATCCTTTAGTGTTTTCTTCCTTTAGTACCCACTGTCCGAACTCCTTTCAATGGTTTTTGAGTAATGTTTTTTGCTAGATCATTGTCATTTTAGGCGGCTGTTTCATGACCTACATGACACGCATGTCATGACATTCATGTCATGACCTATCACTTATGTTCGTCATGTACTGTTGTCATACTATGCCAGTTTTGGTACCTACCAAGTTAACGAAACGGCCATGAGAGCACCAAGTACGTAGGCAGCTGTTTCATGACCTACATGACACACATGTCACGATATTCATGTCGTGACTTATCATTTATGTACCTCATACACTCTTGTCAAGAGTGGTGGCGTGGAGCAGAGGTAGAATACCAGGCTTCAAATCTGAAGGTCGTAAGTTCGAATGCTGCTCCAGTCCACCACATTTTAAGGCATGGAGTGGTGCCTGACACCAGCAAGAAAAAAAATATATATCGCCGAGAGCTAGTGGGGCTATACTAGTTCAGGTGCAACCAAACTAGGAAGCCCCATTAAGCTTCATCAAAGTCACTCCCTCTCCAGAACAAGAATTGTCCTCCCTGGTGCAGTATTCGGCCACTACCTCCCTCATGACTCCGACAAATAACCCATGGCCCTCAGTTCCCTGTGGCTGCGGAGCACCTGACCAAGGCGGCGGTCAGACCTGCTAAGCGGCAGAGGGTGTTAAGAATCTCTGGATCAAGACAGGCCGCCAATGGAAACGAAGCTGGCAACGTTCAACACGCGCACCCTCTCGAGTAAGGCTAGCTTAGCAGGACTATTTGAATAATTATCAGGCATTTCCTGGGATATTATTGGCCTTAGTGAAGTTAGAAGAACTGGTGAGGCTTACACAGTGCTGACTAACGGTCTCGTCCTCTGCTACAGAGGTCTTCCGGATAACAGAGAATCCGGAGTAGGATTTCTAGTCCATAACAACATAGCGGGCAACATTGATGAATTCTACAGCATTAATGAGAGGGTAGCAGTCGTCGTAATAAAGCTGAATAAGGTACAAAATGAAGGTAGTACAAGCCTATGCCCCAACCTCTAGTCACGATGATGAAGAAATAGAACACTTTAATGAAGATGTTGAACTAGCAATGAGAAAGGTGCCAACTCAGTATACTTTAGTTATGGGCGACTTCAATGCAAAAGTGGGGAAAACGCAGGCTGGTGAGCAAGCAATTGGCAACTACGGCATCGATTCTAGGAATGCAAGAGGAGATATGTTAGTAGAATTCGCGGAAAGGAATAGGCTCCGAATAATGAATACCTTCTTCAGGCAACAGGAAGTGGACCTGGAAAATCCCTAATGGAGAAACAAGGAATGAAATTGATTTCATACTCTCTGCCGATCCAAGCATAGTGCAAGATGTACAAGTGTTAGGTAAGGTTAAGTGCAGTGACCATAGGTTAGTGAGGTCTAGGATTTCTCTCAATTTGAAGAGAGAGAGAGAGTGAAATTAGTCAAGAGGAAACAGGCCAAACTAGAGGCAGTAAGGGTAAAAGCAGACCAATTCAGGCTGGTGCTTGCAAACAACTATGCAGCTCTAGAAAAGGAAGATAAAGACAACATAGAGGTAATGAATGAAACCGTAACTAGGTTGATCTCAGAAGCAGCAATTGAAGTGGGCGGTAGGGCACCAAGGCAACCAGTAGGTAAGCTCTCCCAAGAAACAAAGGACCTAATAAAGAAAGGACAAAAGAAGAAAATGTCCAACTCAAGAGATCAGATAGAATTCGCTGAACTGTCAAAACTAATCAACAAGAAAAAAGTAAGGGATATTCGAAATTATAACGTGGGAAAGATTGAGGAAGCCGCAAAATATTGACGCAGCATTAAATCAGTAAGAAGAAAGCTTGGCATAGGACAAGGCAAGATGTATGCACTGAAAGATAAGCATGGAAATATCATCAGCAGTTTCGATGACATAGTAAAAGCAGCGGAAGAATTCTATACTGACCTGTACAGTGCCCAAAACAGCCAAGCTACTTTCATTCAAAATAGTGATGAACCGGATACAGAGACTCCTTCTATAATTAGCGCTGAAGTTAGAAGGGCCTTGAAAGACATGACCAGGGGAAAAGCTGCTGGAGCAGAAGAAATAACAGTAGATTTAATCAAAGATGGAGGAGATATCATGCTTGAAAAGCTTGCGGCCCTTTATACGCAATGCCTCACAACTTCATGTGTACCAGAGAGCTGGAAGAACGGCAACATTATAATAATCCATAAGAAGGGAGACGTTAATGAACTGAAGAATTATAGACCCATTAGTTTGCTTTCAGTATTATATAAAATATTCACCAAGATAATTTCGAATAGAATCAGGGCAACACTTTACTTCAGCCAACCAAGAGAACAGGCTGGCTTCAGGAAGGGATATTCTACGATGGATTATATCCATGTCATCAATCAGGTTATCGAGAAAACTGCGGAGTACAATCAACCTCTCTATATGGCTTTCATAGATTATGAAAAGGTATTTGATTCAGCAGAGATACCAGCAGTCATAGAGGCATTGGGTAATCAAGGAGTACAAGAGGCATGCGTGAATATCTTAGCAAACATCTGCAAGGATTCCACAGCTACCTTGGTTCTCCACAAGAAAAGTAGAAAGTTACCTATCAAGAAGGGGGTCAGGCAAGGAGACACAATCTCTCCAATGCTATTCACTACATGCTTAGAAGAAGTATTCAAGCTCTTAGACTGGGAAGGCTTAGGAGTGAGGACCAGCGGCGAATATCTCAGCAACCTTCGGTTTGCAGATGACATTGTCCTATTCAGCAACAATGGAGACGAATTACAACAAATGATTGAGGACCTTAATCGAGACAGTGTAAGAATTTGGTTGAAGATGAATATGCAGAAGACAAGGATAATGTTCAATAGCCTGGCAAGGGAACAAGAATTCAGGATCGCCAGTCAGCCTCTAGAGTCTGTAAAGGAGTACGTTTATCTAGGTCAATTACTCACAGGGGACCCTGATCACGAGAAAGAAATTTACAGAAGAAAACAATTGGATTGGAGTGCATACGGCTGGCATTACCAAATCCTGACTGGGAGCTTACCACTGTCGTTGAAGAGAAAAGTGTACTATCATTGCATTCTACCGGTGCTAACATATGGGGCAGAAACTTGGAGGTTACCAAAGAAGCTCGAGAACAAGTTAAGGACCGCACAAAGAGCGATGGAACGAAAAATCTTAGGACTAACGTTAAGAGACAGGAAGAGAGCGGTGTGGATCAGAGAAGAAACGGGGATAGCCGATATTCTAGTTGATATTAAAGGTGGATACACACGCGAGGGCTAAATCCCGCCTGCTCCTCGGACAAACAGTGACGTCAGCACTTGAATCCGGCGCAGCCGAGTTAGGTCGCATTCGTACAGCCGGACCGCCGTTTGCGGAATCCGCGTGGTTACTCTCGACTCAAACGTTTATTAGCAGCTGCGCGTTTGCATACTCGGCGTGCCCTATATGCCATAGTGCTATGAATCCCTCAACAAGAACCAAAAGAGTGACGGTTGCCTCGTCACTTAGCGTTTTCTTGTGCACCTCACTCATGTTGAAGTCACGCAGGCTGCGCGGTCTGAGTAAATAGAAATGCGCGCGCAACCACGACTCGCCTTTCCCGCTGCATCACAACAAAATACACGCGGTCACTGCTGCACAACGAAATCACACGTGGCTTCAAGCCGATAACACGCCATCGTATCCACGCCAATGCGTCCGATGCTGACATATTTGACACTGACTACGCTAAATTGAGGTCAGACGACCGCCAAACGGACGGATGGAAATACCGGCGAGCATTTTCAATCCGGACCGCGAGCGGAGGAGCCCGGACTAGGCGATTGCGGCACGTTTTGATGACGCGCGCGTCAGGTGATACGCCATCCGCTGCGAAAATTCCTCCTCCGTCCGGTCGTGTGAACCCACCTTAAGCGGAAGAAATGGAGCTGGACAGGCCATGTAATGCGTAGGATGGATAACCGGTGGACCATTAGGGTTACAGAATGGATACCAAGAGAAGGGACGCGCAGTCGAGGTCGGTAGAAAACCAGATGGGATGATGAAGTTAGGAAATTTGCAGGCGCAAGTTGGAATACGCTAGCGCAAGACAGGGGTGATTGGAGATCGCAGGGAGAGGCCTTCGTCCTGCAGTGGACATAAAATATAGGCTGATGATGATGATGATGATTATGATGACACTCTTGTCATACTATGCCAATTTTGGTAAATACCTAGTTAACGATACGACCATAAGAGCACAAAGACGTAGGCGGCTAGATAGATAGATTCTGTCAAAGTGGCAAATGTTCGCGCATTTCTTGGCGAAGCTGGTGCGGACGTTAGCCAAGTACCAGCACCCCAACAGACGTTAGACGATGTTATACAAGCACCACCACCGCAAGCGACGTACGTCACGAACGCACGCGCGTGTGCGGAAGTGCAACATACATCCTCATTTTTCTAGGCCGTCCGCCAAGAGCAAGTGCCGTATTGAACTGCATTAATGTTTAAAAGTAGACTGCGTCGAAAAATTCGTAAACTACAATTTACACACAAGCTGTAGACATGATAGCCCCCTTCGGACGGTTATACGAAAAAACATAAACGTGTTACGCGGAAACTGAAAGACAAAGCGGTTCTCCAGCGGCCGTTTGAGGTCTGTTTGAGTGGCCGGGGCCGCTAGGAGGCGGTATCGTTCTCTTTCTTGCAGGCCCTCCGCCTAGCACTAGTGCGTTAATGAAGCAAATAAATTCCTCAGAAGTAAAATGTGTCAGAACATTTATTAAGTACGACTTACGCAATAACCTGAAGACATGATAGCATCGGATTGTAATTCGAATATACGAGATAACATAACTGGGTTACGGGGAAACTGAAATACAAATCCTTCGAGCTGCGGGTTTGTTTTAGGGCCCTCTGCCTGGCGTAAGTGCGCTATTGAATTATTTCAATTTCTCAAAGTGAAATGCGTCAAAAAATGCGCAAGGTACGACTCGCACACAAACTACAGACGTGGTAGCCTCTGATTGTAATTCGAATATATAACCCTTTTCCAGCTGCTCTGAAATAAACCCCACTTCCAGATGACGTTTTTTCGGGTGAGCACGCCAAGAAAAATTCCGACCAAGTAGAGGCTAACAGCTTCGCTGTAAAAACGTTTCACGAATTTTCTTCTACTGAAACGTTCTCCGTGCAATTCTTTGCTTTGATTTAGCGGGAATTAGTGGTTAAGAAATATACGCAACGATGGTAACAGCGCGTGCACAGTTAGTTGTGCTACGGAATGCGTTCGGTTTATTGATACGCGTTCACATTTCTATCTGTAATTACATTGCGCGACTACCTCGTTTGTTGTAAGCTGCTTCCGCGTATCAATATTGTGGCTAGTAATAACAGCCAACCGCACAGCCTATATCACGCTTGTCGAGTGGCCGAGCGGCCGGGTTATAGATGTGGTTGTCTTATACCGCATGGATGAGAACATGTGGCATTACCATACGTGTCTTACGCAAATACTGGCTCACAGATAGGCATCGCATTCTTTTTATGCGAACATTTTTCGATGTTACATATTTAGACGGCAGTGGCAATGCCGAAGCACTTAACGTATACGTATCAGGCTGGTTTACTAACCGCAGTGATCGATATGTAGAGCCACGCCATCGGCCTCGTGCAGGACGCTGATGTAGACCTATAGTATAGCAGACTTGAAATACGTGAGAACGATATCGGTGGCTGACGCAAAATATACTGTTTCAGGATTGCATTGGTTTGGCCGAACGCGAGCACTCTTTTGCTTTGATTCCCACGCCAAGCGATTAGATAACGAGAATATTTTCCATTTCACGCTGGCAAATCACAGACACCGCTTCTCTCGTCGAGTGGAATACGATAAAATCAAGTTAGTTCACAACACGTACACACGCCGTGGCTCACTATGCACTTGCGTGTTTGCGGAACGAAGAAAATGTTCTGCATACACGAGTTCTTGGTGCAGCTCAAGGTTACACAGTGGCTCCCCGTCGACGTTGTGTATGAATTGAGGTAAATAAATTCTCGGAGAATGAACTGAAACATCTCCATATTGTTCCGTTGCACGCGATGGCCGCATATTCAAGCAGTGCCACGCGGGCTCGCACAAGTCAGAGAGGAGGAAAGGCCGCTGTGTGCACTTTCGTTCTCACTAAATGAATAGGTCTATACAACCGCTGAAGAGGGGCTGGTTAACGGCTCTGTTATCTACGATATTACACAAGGAAACAGCAAATGCCACTTAAATACCCCCACTGCAACAAAAATACGCTTTGAAGTGCATCGTTACATATCCAGTGCGAAGAGATTTTGAGAAGCATTGAGCTATTCGCTTATATTAATATTCATTGTCGAAGGTTTCTGCAAATATTTTTTCTTCCAAAATGCACTATGCGTCCTCTGCGGCAGCCGAAGATGTCCCTGCTAATAGCAACAAGAGCCGCCGCTGATGACCGTCTAGTTCGAAGGGAATCGGCAACAGTGCATACTGGCCGGGTGTTTTTGTGAAAATGATCGAATTTCTGGCGGGACGCAGCTGGGACCTAATAGACTCTGGATAAAGTTCTGGAGGGAACTCTAGCACTGCGGTCTTTCAGCTACCTTGAACGAAAGGTCGTACAGTACAAGGATTTGTCGGATCTTGTTTCTTGTTGCTGTAGACGTTCCTGTGGCGTAATTTTTTCCCGAATTTATCTTTCGAAATTTCTAAGCAAACATATTATTCTAATCATGGCCAGGCAACAAGTCTCTGCGGGAGTGCATATAATTAAGAATGGTTGCATTTGCAACGCAATAATTTGTAAGAAATAATCGCTTTGCGAAGCCGGAATGACGTATGGAGCAAAAAATACGAGGTTCAGGCAAAACCACGCACAGCCCATCATTCCCGTGATGGTTGAACCGCCCATGGTAGACACCAGCGCCAGAATTTCCTCTAGTAGTTTTTGCAGGAATCTCTACGGCTGCAAACTCCTATAGTGTGCTTTCAGGAGCTCCCTTTCGCACGCCGGGTACGCCGGTCTATAACATAGCCTTATTACAAAAGATGGACAGACAGACGTTCAGACCACATTCAGTTTCGTTAGTTGGCTAATTGGAGCTCGGGTACCTCGGTTAATCTACTGAGAAAGGGAACCCATTTTCGAAATACCGGTAGAAAAAAGCGTCAACTACGACTGCTACATTTGGGTCTGCGTATTTGGTAGTTCGTTCTGTGTTCGTAACAAGGCGGTAAATTTATTCATCGCACATTTTTTATTGCACATAAAGCGGATTACTCCTAGAAACGAAAGCACTCTTACAATGGATTACTAAATAACTGAACCATCCTCGGAAGCTCATTCAGAATACTAACCAACCACGAAACAGTAATCATAACCAAACCACGTGCAGCGGTTTGCTCCACATAGAAAAATACAACCATTACTCCTAGAGACACCAAAGGAACACACAAATGCTCGAAATAAAGAACATACCTCATTATTACACGCGCTTGCTGGTTATGCCCAAGCACTCAATACTAAAAAGAAATCATAACGAGAGGCCACCGCCATATTCCAATCGAACTCTTATGAAACCTGCACCGTCCCAGACGGGGAGCCGAGCTATAGCTGTCCATACAAGCAGCGAAAAGCACACAAGACGACAAAAGAAACCGTTCTTAGCGTTTCTCAGCAAAAATGTTCCATAGCGGTGCCGCAGATTTCGAAATCCTTAGCCAAGGCGATCAAATTCTTGAAGACGGAGACTAAGACGCAAAGATAGAGAAATTAGGAATAATAAACCTTATTGCATATTCTTGAGAGGAATAAGCAGGTTCACACATCACTGTCGATGCCATTGATCCTACGCTCTTGATTGACGTCATGCTATGATGTTATTTCCTACCATGACAAGGGACGCGTATTTAGTGCGCTTTACTTGAGGTTAATAGAGTTTGTTACCATGCTCCGTCATGTCCGTAACATGTAGCATTGTCTCCACCATGTTTGGCTCTTCAATGTTTCCGCCTCTTTTTTCTGCTCTTGGCGATAGCTTGTGGGATTCAACATCGCGAGCTGGATTAGCCTAGAACATTTTTGCTCATCAACGTTCACTATACAAGTCAGATGTATATCATTCAGCAAAAGCCTGTGCTTGAGATGCCAGAAATGTTGGAATTGTTGCGAATCCACAACAGACTCTCGCTGATTTTGTTTGGCCGCCTTTATTCAGGGAACTGTTCTACAAAAAAAAACTTGGTCCTCTTCGGCTCTCGTTTGCGTTCGCGGGTTGATTGCGTTGTTACGCAACAGTCGGGACACGCAACTGCGTCATGTGCTTATTAGATTTGCGCCTCCGTCAGTTGACGACGGCGTGCTGGCTCAATCGACCGGCTCTTCCCCTTTTTCGCCTATGTACGTCAAGCTGCCAGATCCGTTCCCCGGAAAGAAAGGCACGTGTCGTCACCCACAAAATGCGTTTATTCCGCTCGTAGGTCCAGTGGTGCAGCTTATGTGACCGCACTCACTGCTTATTTGCTCCTACGCATTCGGCACTAAATAATACGTCATGCCAATCCTACGCAGCACTGTTACACAAGTCTGAAATATGCAGACACGCTTGCTTTGCATACATTCTTTTTATTTTGCTCATAGTTGAGTGCAGGCTTTAGACCATTGTTACATGTTCGTGCTAGTGCTTGAAGGTCCATACGTGTAACACAGCTGATTACAGATCGGATAGTGTGCCCCGCGTTGCCATCGCATGCAGCTGGCTTTCTCTGCAATGCCGAGCGTGGGCTGCACCTGTTGTTAAAGAAAAAAGGTGGCGCGGCTTTCTCTGGCGCCTTCCCATCATGGCAGGATGAGGGACGGCCGAGCTGTAATCAACGCCTCGAACACATGTCCGATTTAGCGACTTCGTACATGAAGAAGACCTTGGTTTGCGTAAGATGCTCACCAACGTGCCGGCGTCAAGTGCTAACGTTTCACCTTATGAAGCCCTATTTTTTCACCAAGAGAAAAACATGCCAATCGCAGGTAGACAGTATGCTAGGTTAAACATTCAAATTAGTCTTACACCATTTGCTACCCTGACTTGAAGTTTGTAAACTTGCTAAAGGAAATTGAAACGGGCATCAATCGTATAAAATACGTTTCTATTTGCATGTTTTCGCACTTAACAAATTCTGACTTAGCAGGTATGCCTTCTCGCATCATATGGCACTCTAAAACAGTCGGTATTGCCGAGATGGACACTCAAATTAATTCAGGTCTTCGATACAATTACATATGACTATATCCTTAAGAAGATATCAGCCTTGAACTTATGAGTTAAATTCTTCTCCTTCGTTGAATCCTTCCTTGAGAGCAGGACGGCGGTCATAAAGTTGAGGCAATAGTCCCGGAGTCTTTCTCACTCGGAAGAAGGGGTATTCCCCAAGGGGCAGTTATCTCAACACTTTTGTTCAACATAGCAAGGCGCCAATTGTCGGAAAGCCTTGCAACAATTCCTTATGTTGGTCATGCATTATATGCTGACGACATATTACAATCTGGTGTCCCGGAGGATCGGAGGCGACGGTCGAACAAGCTCTACAGGAGGCTTTAGACGTTACAGTCTTTCCTGGACGGTACGGGACTGGCACTCTCGCCTGGAAAGTCGGAACTCCTGCTGTACAGACAGGCTAGACGAGATGCTAGGGGACTCGCCCCACTCGATAAGGTGCCCATTAGCGTTCGTACCAGGGATGGGCATTGCATCCTTATCAAAATCCTAGGGCATTTATTAGACTCGAAGGGCTACAACGCTAAGTCTATATCTCATCTCACCACGAAAACGGAGAACATTATCAGAATAATTATGAGAGTGTCCAACGAGAAAGGTGGCATAGGCGAGGATATACTCCTTAGGGCTCACCACGCTTTCCTCATGAGCCATGTCATTTACATAGTCGCGGCCCTGAATTGGACCAAAACAGAGAGAGATAAACTAGACACGCTCATGCGCAAAAGTGTCAAAAAGGTGCTCGGCGTTCCAATCACGGCTAGCACAGAGAAACTCATGAAGTTGGGAGTACACAACACCACTTCGGAGTTAACTGAAGCACAAAGATCAGCACAAATTATTAGATTATCAAACTCCAAAGCAGACAGAAGAGTGTTGGATGTGGGAGGCCTCCGTGCTAGTTTTAATCAGGGAGAGACCGCGCAACTTCATAATCAAACAAATAATTCCTTTATTGTAGACCCTTTTCCAAGAAACGTCCAACCACAACACAATAAAGGTCGAAGGTTGGCGAGGGCTAGGGCTTTCCTAAAGAACTTATCCGGAAAGGAGACCTTTGTTGACGCGGCGCGACACAACAGGTCCAACATGTTTTCCGTAGCTACAGTCAAGGACAGGGGAGAACTCCTCTCGGCAGCTTCGCTGAAGACATCGTTCGTCGACGTGGCGGAACAGGCTGCTATATAGCTCTCGCATTACTTGACACTTCTTCTTCTCTCTAGGGGTTTTACGTGCCAAAACCAGTTCTGATTATGAGGCACGCCGCAGTGGAGGGCTCCGGATTAATTTAGACCACCTGGGGTTCTTTAACGTGCACTACAACGCAAGCACACGGGCGCTTTTGCATTACTTGACACAACACGCACTACAGTGTACACGGACTCCCGAGTGGAAATTAGAGCGTTCGCATCGGGATTGATAGCCAAACAGGCAGCCAGGATTATCAACGGCAAACCCCCCTCAGACACTATTCATCACATAGTCTGGTTCTCAGCTCACATGGGACCAGACGTATTACCGGGTCACCTGAACCCCAATGAGATAGCCCACGACCGTGTGCGAGGTTTCATATGCCGCGACGGGACGGTGTCTCGGGTGAGTTCGGGAGAGCTCGTCACAGTGATCCTCTAGTTACTTTTCACGAAATCACATCACATTACATAGGGATAGGCAGAGCTTTCCCTCCCTCCTATCAGAAGCTGAACAGATCACAATCTAGCACGCTCCGCATGCTCCAGACGGGGACCTACCCCTCTAGGCGCTTTCTGAACAAGCTTCACCCCGACATTGATCCATTCTGCTAAAATTGTGGCACTGAATTTTGCTCATTCAATCACATGCTCTGGCAGTACCCTGTGTTACAGGATTTTAACCAAGAAGAAGACTGGACGAAGGCCATCACAGACCGCAGACAAGACGTCCAGCAGCCCCTCACTGTCCAGAGGGCCCAGTGAACGAGCGGTGAGGCACGGCCTCTGTGTTCCGACATTGGACTAGCCAACGGCTAGCAGGTCCACCTGCCTAGCTTCTCAGCACCTCAATAAAGTTGTTTACTACTACTACTACTCGAATGAATGCAGCCTCGCGATTTTTTTTTATGTTTGCCCATAGGCGTATCTACCAGGGCATTGGGGGGGGGGGGGGCACTTCCCCCCCCCCCAATGTAAAAAGTGTGGGGGGGGGGCAAAGTATGCCACTTGCCCCCCCCCCCCTCCTTTTTTTTGAAAGCGAGCACTTTCGGCTGCACGCCGGAAAGTCCAACAAAACTACAGGCTGAAGCTAAATGTTATTAAATAGCGTGACTTTTCTTTACTATGTATGTCCTGCTTGGGCAGCAAGGATTGCCTTTTGTGCCTCCTCGTGACGCGCATTAGCGGGTGACGCGCGAGATTCGCCATACACGCTCTCACATTGCGGAGAAGGCCTGGCACTGGCCAGTTCCCGTCCTATAAAATTGCCGCTTGCGCTACTTGCACCATGCCCAGTTTCTTGGGACCTGCCTAAGCGTATTTGAAAACGCAATCGGCTTGCTATATTTAACCTGCGGGCAAGAATATGCAGAGGTCCGAATAAAGTTATAGAATCAGCCACGCCCAACGATTGGTGTGCCTTTTACGGCATGCAATCAGCTGGATTATCAAATGCTAGAACTGTTGAATCTCCGTCCATGGATAGTCTACATTAGCGTTGCAGTCTCAGTATCTTATCACCATCAGAAATCTAATTAAACCACTTACAAGTCTGACTGTCAAATTTCATTTTATAATCACGACTGATCGTAGATATCTTCGTGAAAACGACCATGGTCGAATGTGTGGCGCCATTTCAATTCCAATAGAACACTGAACTGAAGCTTTTCTAAGGGCATGTGTCACTTCTGATATTTTCGATTTCGTGTTCAGGCCGTTTCTAAATAAGAGCTACACTATTACTCGTTTCCCGGCAGGAGCAGGAGCATACGATTTTGCCACGCGTTAGTAACGGATGGAGGACGAGGACGAAAAAGTTGTTTTTGGTGGCTGCTGCGGCTAAGAACAGTAACCAGCCGTACGCTCGGAACTGACTGCTTGTTTTTTGCTCTCGCGACAAACTGGTGGAGGTGCCGGGTAATAATACGCCCTATGCCTGACTGGTCCTGAACCAGAAGCTACCGACGCCAGTACCTCAGGGACTACAGAAATCCATCGAAGCAGCAGTCGCCTCCAAGGTCTTCCACCGCAACACAGCCCCCTGGCAAGCTCTGCGAGGTCAATGTCAACAACAACCGCACGCCAAACCGATGAGATCCCAAATGCTGCTGTACCATGCATTGTCAACGCGCCTCGCACGCCTAACCCGTTCCACGGCGACGCATTTGAGGACGTTGAAGACTGGTTACGCCATTTCGACCGGGTCGTCACCTTTAATGACTGGGACGATCGTCATAAGTTGCAAGAACGTCTACTTTTCCCTTTTAGACGCGGCAAGGGTGTGGTACGAGTACCACGAAGCTTCATTTGCTGGCAGGAGTTTTACCGACTGCTTCGCGACGCCTTCATCACACCCGAA
The DNA here is from genome assembly GCF_013339745.2 of Dermacentor silvarum. Classification (NCBI taxonomy): domain Eukaryota; kingdom Metazoa; phylum Arthropoda; class Arachnida; order Ixodida; family Ixodidae; genus Dermacentor; species Dermacentor silvarum. The sequence goes on from NC_051156.1 coordinate 70,142,108, forward strand.
AGGAAAGAAAGAGCCGAACTGGCACTATCTTCGAGGCTCCAAATGCCGAACGAAACCGTCTCAATGTTCGTGGAAGGCTTGACGAGATTGTTCCTACGGGCTGACCCACTAATGCCAGAAGACAAGAAGGTGCGTCTGTTAATGCGAGGCGTAAAAGAACAGCTTTTCGCGGGCCTCCTTCGCAATCCTCCTAAAACAGTGTCTCAGTTCGTCCGTGAGGCAACAGTCATAGAACGCATGCTTCGGCAGCGGCTATCACGGATGAACACCAGACCAGCATGACTGCTGCATGCTCGCTTGTACCTGCAAATGATGACAGTGAGTCCCTTAGCGAACTAATACGGCAGGTTGTTCGCTTAGTATTATGCATCGTCACCGGCACCTCCGAGTGCCGCGGCTCTTATGGACGTCATTTGGGAGGATATCAGGCAGGTGGTTCATTCCTCGCCACCAACGCGAACCGGACCTCCCACGCTCTCGTACGCGGATGCTCTTCAGGTTTCTACGCCGTCGACGGCCCGTTTCTCGCAGCGACCTGCAGGGTTTCCTAGACGCTGCCCAAGCGCAATCCACCGCACGACTCTGCAAGCAGACTTTCGTCCTGGTCCGCGAAGTCAACGGTATGGTGCGCTCCCGACAACAGTCCGTTGTGCTACCACTGTGGGGAGGCTGGACACTTGTATCGCGACTGCCAGTACTGACGGATTGGTCTGTGGGGATACCACCCGTACACCCGTTGCCCTGCGCTACGGCGAACGCCCGCAAGAAATCGAGGAGTACTTGGAAAGCAACCGTCCTCCTCCTGCCCCTCAGTGAAGACAGTTGCGGTCGCCATCACCTCGTCGGCACGCATCACCGAACCGCTGCTCGACCCGCATTTGATTCCACTGGAGTCACTGGCGGAAGCCCGCGCCGGGGAAACTGAAAACGGCGACTTCCGGGGGTGAGGCCGCTGTCATGCGAACCGTCAAACATCCTCCTCCGCCGACGCCACTCCCTCGCGACGTACCGCTGACGCCTTCCTTCGAAGCCGCCAAAAGAACTTCTGCTGCTATTACTGTTTCCGTCGACTGTTATCCGGTAACTGCACTTGTAGATACGGCAGCTGATTACTTGGTAATGAGTGCCTCACTGGCCACTCGGCTACGCAAGGGGCTGAGAGCGTGGGACGGCCCACATCTGATCACGGCTGGAGGACACCTTGTGTCACCCATTGGACGATACAGCGCCAGACTTGCAATTTGCACGTCGACCTTCGTAGCGTCTTTTCTTGTACTGCGAAAGTGTTCTCGGCTGGTTATATTGGGCACGGATTTTCTTCAGGAATATGGGGCGATCATTATTCTGCGTGACTTGTTCGTGACTTTAAAATGCGAAGCATTTCTTGGCGAACATTTGCCACTTTGTCAGTATCTATCTATCTATCTATCTATCTATCTATCTATCTATCTATCTATCTATCTATCTATCTATCTATCTATCTACTATCTATCTATCCATCTATCTATCTATCTATATATCTAGCCGCCTACGTCTTGGTGCTCTCATGGTCGTATCGTTAACTTGGTATTTACCAAAATTGGCATATTATGACAAGAGTGTATGACAAACATAAATTATAGGTCATGACATGATTATTATGAAATGTATGTCATATTGGTCACGAAACAGCTGCCGACGTCTTGGTGCTCTCATGGTCGTTTCGTTAACTTTGTAGGTACCAAAAGTGGCATAGTATGACAACTGCGTATGACGAACATAAATAATTGGTCATGACATGAATGTCATGAGATGCGTGTCATGTAGGTCATAAAACCGCTGCCTAAAATCACAATGACCGAGCGAAAAAACATTAACGCTCAAAAACCACTCAAGTGGGTTCTGACATGGGTACTAAGTGAAGGAAACACTAAATGACAATTGTAGAAGTCATAGTCATGAGCATGACTCAGCAAAAATGACAATGACTCCGCAAAAAAAGATCCACACTCAAGAACCACTGAAATTGGTTTTGACGTGGGTACTAAGTAAAGGAAACACTAAAGGATAATGGTAGAAGTCATTGCCATGAGCATGACTCAGCTAAAATGACAATGACTCTGCAAAAAATGATTAACACTCAAGAACCACTGAAATGGGTTGGGATATGGTACTAAGTGAAGGAAAAGGCTAAAGGTCAACGGTGTATGTCATAGTCATGAGCATGGCTAAGGCTTTCTCCTTAAGGTCTCCTAGACGTTCTTAAGGTGCTCAGCAACTTTTTTAACCATGCGAGATATTTCAGGAAACTAAAACTTTTATTGAAACTGTTCGAAAGAAACAGCTTCGCTGGAAATTTGGTTGTAATTCTCCAAGGTCGCACACATCTGCTGTCTTTTTTTCTTGCGAATATTGCAAGTCATTAAAGTTGATTCTACTTCGTTGTGTATAACTTCGACAATACTATTACCTTAACTAGCGATACATAGACGTGCGTTCCTCACGATCAGTGACATGCGTCTGGGCATCGATCGCCTTCACCTATTATTTTGTTTAACTTGCTTTCATCTACTAACAGCGATCTCATTTGACTGTGTAACAGTTTTTGAGGGCCGATCCCGAAGGTAATGCAGTCTACCACAGCGGTAAGAACCAGACGATGGTACACTACCACCGTGCTATAGTAATGGTGGTATACCGCTACCACCGGTACTGGGACCTGTGTTACTGGTGGTACTGAGCGGCGGCATGGTGGTAACGGGGCGTTCACGCATTCTTTCCTCATGTCAGCTAACGTTTTGAGACGCTGTCGTTGAGACGCTACGCCTCTGCAAGTTTTAAGCAAGGAGAGCTCCACTAGGGGGCTAACCAGAGTGGATGCGCTTCACATGGACTCCGGCTTTCCATCCTCCGAAGTGCGGATAATCCGCCTGTTTTCACGGCGCAATGGCGCATGCGCCCTACCTTAGCGGATTAGTCGTAGAACGTTTTGTAAAGGGACATTTATAGTCCGACGTAGCGAGCGCGCGCGCGCGCGCGCGCTCGCTACGTCACGTTGGCGAAAATGACCCCCTCTGTAGTCAGGCGCACTGGCGCAGCCAACGTTAAAGTCCCTATATAAGAAAAATACCGCCATCCTTTGATAAACGCCGTTTCTCTCTCTCCTGTATCTCCGATTGGAGGATGACGGCGGCGCGCCATACCTCTCCTCAGCGACCACGCACGAATACGAAACCATTACCGCTTCTACCTTGCTTTTGTGCGATCAGCTGTCGGAAATCCAACTGAGTTTTCGCTAACACACTGTGCTCCAATCATGCTAGATTGAATAATGTGTATTGAAGACGTGTGCAGTAGTTGGCTACAATGAGTCTGTGTGGCCAAGTTCGCGGACCGCTGCTGCAACTGTCCGAACGTGTTACTGGCACTTCGGGATGTACGGCTTTCCTGGAGGATACAGAAATTTGCTCATCCGCCAGCCTTGTATCGCTAACCTTCAAAGAAAGGGCTTCATCCCCAGAACGTCGGCAAGAGTGAGTACCACTCGTTAAACAATGACAAAGGGAGTAGCGCGCTTCCTATAATAGTAAGTTTCGCGCGCGTTATCTATACACATCTGTCCCAAATGGCAGGAAAACTTACGCCCACACTATCGCCGACGTAACAAGAATAAGTGAATGGGCGCACACTTGAATATATGGGTTCATGAGAGTGGCTTGTTGGGCTAGTTGGTACATGGTTATACTTGGAATGCCAGCAAACTTGGAAGTAGAAAAATCGAGAAGAAGACATAGACAAAGTGACAGGAAGGTGGCTGATATGGCAATATCAGCAATATATGGGCACTGTGTACGCACAATAAATGACGGACTACACCTATGGAGCACGAATGGTCGAAGCTGAATGTTTCGTGACGGTCCACAAGAGTAAGCGAGTTACTAGCTGTACTATATATTTGCTACAAGGTATTACAATGTACAAAACAGCTACGTTTCAAGCCTTGTGCGCAGCAAGAACAAATCTATCGCAACTGAGCACACCCGCGAGCGATTAGGCATAAAATAATCGGATAGTGGCCGCACCGAGGAACTTCACTGAGTCAGAAACTGACAAGCCACTGCTTCAAAATATTTGCCGAATAAAGAACAAAGAGCAAAACACACTAATCCTGACTGAATTCATAATCGGAAAGCTTGGATAGCTTGGAATACATATTTAACCCCGCTTTTAGAACAAGCACCATATACGCTGCTTGCGCCGTTTGGAAATAGCTTAATCAGCTCTGAAACCGTTTTCACATGTTCTCTGAAGCTGTGATCAAAGCTTCGTGCCGTCCACCTAATCACCGTCTACGATATCTCCGAAAACAGAGGTTTTGTAAGCCGCGCCGGCGTCATTCACTTCCATTGTAGACAAGGAGGCAACGGAGGCAGTTGAGGCAAGCAATAGACGCGTCACGACGTGATCAAACATGGCAGCGCCCACGGGATCGCCGCGAAAAGGGTCAATATAAGAAAAATACCGCCATCCTTTGATAAACGCCGCTTCTCTCTCTCCTGTATCTCCGATTGGACGATGATAGCGCGCGCTTTTCACTTCTTTATAGTTTCTTTTTTTCCGCCTCAGAGCCATGTTGAAAGTCCTCTGCGCAGCCGCAGTCGCCACCGGCGGCGGCGGCGCGCGCCCGGCCTGAAAGCTTCAACGTGGACTTTCCAAGTGCGCCACCGTCGACTTGGCTTTCGTAAGCAAAAAGTAAAGAAAAAAGCAAGCGCTTTAGGAGAGGAGGCGGTGGAGGAAAGAGTAGATGGCGGTACGTTTCTTATATAGGGACTTTAGCCAACGTAACCGGCGGCTTCCGCGCGCCCCGACGTGCCCGGCGCCGAATTGGCTCAGTCGCAGTCGACGCGTTGGTCGCGTTGACTGCGCCTACCCACAATGCATTTCGCGCGAAGAAATAAAGGCGCCCACGCCGCTTCGCCCTTGCTTCGCCGACGGTCGCAAACAGCCGTTCAAAGCGCGCGCGGGCTTGGGATCGTTTTGCGCATGCTCGGAAGATAACAGCCAACGGCGCGTGCGTCGGAGACGGCGTTAGGCTGGCGCAGCGTAACCGGCGTAGCGTGACTGGCCGCAAACGACGCGGGCCCGCGCGCCGGAAACGTCGGACTATAAACGGGCCTTAACAGTCGCGCGCGCAGTGGCGTTGCAACTCCACTGGTGGTTCTACGTCGGTGCAGTGCTGAAAACGTGCGTTGCACGTCTGCCACTCTACTTTAAAACAAAATGTGACCAGGGCTTCGTCCGGACTGCACCGTGCCTTTCATTGATGGCTAGCAAACTTACCGAAAAACGCCAGCCTAACAATTGGCCGACACTTCAGAAACATCACCTTGCTGAGGATGTTTTCGTTCAGCGTTGGCCCTCACTTGCTGGTCGTGCTAACTTCACGTGCGCGCCGAAGTTCACATACTCGTTTAAGGCGCTGCTACACTGGGTCGATACGAGACCGACAGGACGGTTACGCCAATGATTGGCCGACTATTCAACACAGTATGCCGCTGGGGCCATCTCATCTAACCAGGGCCACAATGACGCAACCAACGAGCGCGAGTTGGTTCTGCGACGGGCTTTCTGGTCAACGGCACCGAAAAAATCAGCATGCCAACCATCGCTCGACCGAACCGGGATAGCCGCTGGGCTTTTGCTGGTAGATATAAAAAATCGCGCTCAAAATGAGTTGAAGCCGATTGTGCATTTCCACTTCGAAGTGGAAATGCACTATGTTTCAGCCTTCTCAAGCCGTGCACATTATGTTTGAGCCTATTTTTATCCTGCTCAGCGAAGGTTAGGCCTGCCGCCTGTCGAGTTCCCGTGCACCCGCTATCTTAGGGGATCTGAATCTAAGCAAGCAATAGGAGGAAGGAAAATGCTTATATAGTTCAGTTCTGGCCTTGGATATTTGAAGTCACCTACACGCCACTTCACATGGCGTGTACACTATAAGCGGCAAGCCGCGACACAGCGCTGTGGCATCATCTGTAAACGTCACCGTTCCGGAAGGCTGCCAGTCGCATTCACTGTTGGTTTGTACGTGTTGTTATGTAGACACATTTCTTAATTCCTTAGATGCACTGTTTACCTCTGCGCCAAACGGGAAACACGATACGGTGCATTCGGTACAGCAGCATGAACAACCGCCTCGCTCAGTTACCAACGGTGTCAGCGATGACATCCGCGTTTTAGAGAGAGAACTACATGACCTATAAATGAGCGCTGATGCGAGCACAGTTTTCTTTAATAATGCATTATGGCACGCGTAAACTTTAAGTTTGATGAAGTTATGACGTTAATAAGTCAGTAACAACCGCCCAAACATATGTATCTGGATCACAGTTGGCGTTGTTCAAGTGGCTCGTCCGCTCAAGTTGATTCGTTTCAGGGTGGAACAATGCGTCTCATATGCGCAGATATGTATGGTTTGCTTAGCTTTTGACATTATTTCATACCATCGACGCGCCGTTTTCACAATATTTGAAGCTAACAACTTTATGTGACTGCAGATGTCTATGAAAACAAATGCACCTGCCGCTTTGGTAAGTCCGACGTGTAAGGCATGCGCTCGAAGACATCTTTACTACGCAAAATGTCTTAAGAATGTGTTAAAGAAAAAATACAAAAATACGGCAGAACTCATCTCTCCATGTCGACGGGAATGCGAATAGCATTCGAGCAATGTAGAGACAGACCATATTCCTGAAGTCACGTTTAGTTTAACACGTGCACTGGTAATTCTGACAGTTACGTCGCTCCGACTATATGCCACATATTCCGATGTCCTCCCACTTTGCTATGACACTCAGCTTGCCAAGTTTTCCCATCAGCAGGGAGGCATGACGACTGCATGACGCCGATGCAGTGACGATGGAATGAAGATGAAGCAATCATATCCATCGAACGACAAAGTCGTGTAACGAAGATGGCATGAAGGCAATGCGACAGCGATTTCTAAATTATGACGATGGTATAATGGCATTAACAAGACGACGACGACATGAGGAGAATAAGATGACGATGATGGCTGACGACGCCATGACGACGATGGCATGAAATCGGTGTCATAATCATGATTGAAGGATGATAGCACGATTACCATAGAATAACGAACAAGGAATGACGTCGATGGATCGGCGAACGTGGTATGACAACGACGGCATGACGACAATGGGATGACGCTATTGAAGTGACGACAATGATAAAACGACAGCGGGACGAAGACGGTATGACGG
>NC_051156.1:70149469-70183398 GCF_013339745.2 Dermacentor silvarum
ACAATTCTTTTCGCTACCTTTCTTTCCTTCACACCAAAATTGTGCTGGTGCAGGCCGTCTTTGTTATGGCTGCCATGCAAGGTTAAAACTTGATAATCATTACGAATTTCACGCAATATTCAAGATATATATATATATATATATATATATTGTATGGGAGCAGCACAGCTGTTGTCTCTACGCCTTTATTCGGCTCCGCGATGCGCTGAACGAAGATGGTGCGCACGGTGATGATGATTATATGCAGGTGAAGAAGATGAAGGGTGAATATTGTGTTCACACTAATTGCCCCCTCGCGCGGAAGCGGCCAACCTGGCCGCTGTTTATAGCGGCGCGGTACGCCGTGGGAATGGTCTTAGGCACGAAACGTGGACGATTTTAGTGCCATGGTAGCGGCCTTCAGAAGGCGTGACAGCGGGAGTGACGCGGTAGTTCACTGGCGAAGTTACCTCTAGAACAGTGTAGGGCCCTATAAAACGCCACTGAAACTTTTCACAACGGCCAGGAACTCGAGTGGGTGTCCACAATAACACCTCATCGCCGGGGCTGAACAGAACGACGCGGTGAAATGCATCGTAGCTAGTATTCCTATCCGGTTGACTTGCCTCGGTGTTGAGGCGGGCGCGATGGCGACACGCGGCAAGGCGAGATATTAACTGCTCACTCACTGACGCCGACCAGTTCACGGGGGCATTAAAAAAAGAGACGGCGAGGAGAGAGTTCGGATGACGCCCGTCAACTAGAAAGAATGGTGAGTAGCCAGTAGTGCGCTGTGCAGCGGTGTTGTAGGCAAAAGTCACGAATGGGATGATGGTATCCTAGTTGGTGTGGTCAGCGTTGATGTACATGGATATCATATCAGACAGAGTTCGATGAAAGTGCTCTGTGAGGCCATTAGTCTGAGGATGGTAGCTGGTAGCCGGATTATAGATGCTGTTACATGTACGGAGGACGTCCTCGGGTACCTTCGACAGAACCGCCTTGCCACGGTCACTCAAAAGGACGCGCGGTGCCCGATGTCGTAGAAAGATGGCTTCCAAGAAGAAAGTCGCAATCTCCTCCGCGGATCCTGAAGGTAGCGCAGCTGTTTCGGCGTACCTGGTCAAGTGGTCAACTGCAGTGACGATTCATCTTGTACCGCTAGCTGATAATGGCAGCGGTCCGTAGAGGCCAATCCCGATGGCAGCGAATGGAGCGTCAGGACAGGGAAGAGGTTGCAGCAGTCCAGCCGGAGGTGAAGTGGGTCGTTTGCGGCGCTAGCAGAGAGAGCAAGAAGCGACGTATTTCGCTACGCAGGTGGCAAGGCCAGTCCAGACATTCCTGCTCAGTGATTGTATAATTTTTCTCGGCCAACGTTAGCGTCCGACTTGCGTATGCGACCACGCGTTGTCAAAACGTAGTGATTGCAAAAGAACAGCGCCGATTCCATGGCCGCTGGCGTCAGTATGGAGTTGAGTTGGTGCGGAATTATCGAAATGACACAACACTGGCTCAGATGTGAGGGCACGCTTTAAAGTGTCAAAAGCCGCTTGGCACTCGTCTGACCATACATAATGAGTTCCTGAAGGAAGGAGTCGGTGAAGCGGAGCCGCGATGGTCGCGAAGACACGTATGAAGCGCCGGAAGTAAGAAGCGAGGCCAAGAAAGCTGCGGAGTTCGATGGAGCTTTGGGGCCTCGGAAAGTGGAGGACGGCGGTAATCTTTTCGGGGTCAGGCCGAATGTCGTCTTTGCTTACGAGGTTACCCAGTATTTTAATAGTCTTGTTGGCAAAGTGGCACTTTTTGGTATTCAGCTGAAGGCCAGCAGCAGAGAGAGACGTCAGAACTTCATCTGGGAGCTGCAAGTGTAGTTGGAAGGTTGAAGAAAATATGACTATGTCGTCAAAGTAGCACAAGCAAGGCTTCCATTTAAGGCCCCGCAGAACAGTGTCCATCATTCGTTCGAAAGTTGCTGGTGCATTGTAGAGGCCAAAAGGCATGACGTTAAATTAGTACAGTTCATCAGGTGTTGCAAAGAGTTTTTTCCTTGCCGGCCTTGTGCATCGGAATTTTCCAATAACCCAAGCATAAGTGAAGACTGGAAAAGTATTCCGCGCCTTGCAATGAATCTAAGGCGTCGTCAATGCGAGGCAAAAGATATGTCTTATCGGGTTATTTTGTTCAAGGCACGTATTCAACGCAAAATTGCACTGAGCCATCTTTCTTGCGCACCAGAACGACGGGTGACGACCAATGGCTTGCGGAGGGGCGGATGATATTTCGCTCGAGCATGTCGGCAACGTGCTTGTCGATGATCTCGCGTTCGGCGGAAGAGACGCGATATGGTCGACGGCGGACAATAGAACCTTCATCGACGTGTATGCGATGAGTTGCCGCTGAAGTCTGTCCCAAGAGAAGCAAGTGTACGTCGAAGGAAGATTTATGTTTCGACAACAAGCCAGTAGTTGATGTGCTTGCTGCGGAGTCAGATCTGTACTGATTGCGTTAGCGACAGCACTAGCAGCATCTGCAGGTGGGCATGGTTCTGCAGCGCCAGTACTTGAAGCCAATGCCGAGACAGGCTGTGCGTCCACACCGCAATCCACGACAGCACCTTTGGGAAGCAAAATCGGCTCATTTGTGACGTTGAGTTCTGCGAGAAGGGCCGTGCCGTTGATGAATCGAACGAGACTCGACGCCAGTGCAATTCCTTTGGATAGGCAACGGGCTGATGGGGCGACTAGAACGTCGCCATTGTCAGTTACGTCGGAAGCAATCACAAGAAGTTGCTCGTGGCCAGGTGGCACCACAGAATCGGCTACGGTTCGCAGACGGTGGCGGGACTGAGACCCCTCGTCCGTGTCATCGGTCACGCGCATGTGAACAAGGCGTTGTCGGCAAGAGATGAAAGCGGCAGCGTCAGAAAGAAATTCCCAACCAAGAATGAGCATATAAGCGAGGAAGTCAGCACTGCGCACGGAATATGGGGGCGGATCCCAACAATAAGAACTCAAACGGTGCACTGTGCCGATGGCCGTATCGTAAAGTTATTCGCGCTACGTAAAAGAGTGCCATGGTAAGGTGCAGTGACCTTGCGTAGACAAGAGCACAAATCGGCATAAATAACAGAAATAGCGGCTCCCGTATCAACTAATGCGTGAACAGGCAAACCTTCAGCATACACTAATAACAAATTGGCCGGGCTCTGTGGAGGTGCTGTTTGTCCGAGCGATGCAGCTTTCCCTCCAAAAACTGTACCATCCAATTTTTCGAACGATAGTCAGAGTTGGGGGTAACTGGCTGCAGTGGCGATGTTGAGCGTCGGTGAGGGGAAGGAGAGCCGCGGCGTCCTTGACGGTAATTTCGAGGCGCGTCGGGTGGGGCGGGTGGCGAGAAGGAACATGTTGAAGGGTGGCGCTGGTCTGGGCTCGGAAAAAGACACCAGATAACTCTCGTAAGCATCGTAGCCACGGCGTTCGTCCTGCTGGCTCTTTCGACAAAACCGCGAGATGTGGCCTCGAATGCCACAATAATAAGAGATTGGGTGGGACGAGCGCCAGGGGGCGCAAAATGCAGATACAGGTGCACGGGGTGTAAAGGCTGCTACGTCGTTTTGAGGAACCGGAGGGGCACGCTAAGCGATGGAGGGTTGCATGGCAGTAACTTGGCCGTACGTGGCTGGCGGATTCGGCGGCAGTCGGAGGGTCAGGGCGCACAGTGTAAACCAAGGAAGACAGCTCGTCTTTGATGATGTCTCGTAGTCCAGTGGACAAAGAGTGACCTTGAGGCACAGCAGAGCACGACAGGCCTTTTGCTTGAAGATCTTCGCGGATCAGAGCCCGAATCAACGTGCGCAAAAAGGCATCCGAAGATGGTCGCGTGTCACAGACCTCTGGCTGTAACTGGATGGCTTGTCGTGCATCCAGATACTGGCAGGTCGCGATCACATCGTTCACGGTTGTGGGGTTTTTAACTGCGAGCGTGTTAAACGCAACGTGTCCAATTCATTTTAAAATCTGCCGAACGCGATGGGGCTCGCTCATTGCCGCGTCGACGCGGCGGCAAAGGGAAAGGACGTCATCAATGTACGAAGTGTACGTCTCCCTTGGTTGTTGCAGTTCCGCTTCTGCTTTGAAACTTCAGAACGGATGGCTGGTGTTCCGAAAATCTTCCGGACTAGGTGTTGGAAGAGAGAGAGAGAGAAAAAGGTAGAGGAAAGTAGGACGTTCTGGCGGGCTAGTTGGTTCATAGCTTTTAGACGATTATAAACTGCGCGATAAAAACGAGGACACAAGGAAGAAAACACACAGGTCGCACTTGTGGCGTCGTGTGTGTTTTCTTCGTTGTGTTCTCGTTTTTTTCGCGCAGTTTATAAACGTTTAACTGTTAGTGGAAAGACAGGGAGGTTAACCAAAGGTTATCTCCGGTTGGCTACCCTGTACCGGGGGAAGGTAAACGGGTGCGAAAGGCGAGAGAGAGAGAGAGAAAAATAAGTAAAAGTAAAAAAAAGAAAAGAAAGGAAAGAAATTCACACACACACACAAAACAACCGTTTCTGTGGGCACTGTCACGCAGTCTTCGAAGGCGTTCTCGTGTTGCATAGTGTCAACGTTCCATCCTACGTAACACAGTGCAGAGTCACAATTTGTCACTAAGTCCGGTGTCTTTTAAATAACGCAGCAGTGCCTTCAGGGCGGCTCGCGCCGTTGTTTGTGTAGGCCAGCTACCAAGGATGTTCTTTTCTGTTATTGGGCGTTTGTCCAGCTGATCAATCGTCGCTGAGAGTGCTGCTCTCTGCGGGTTGAAACGAGGGCACTCACAAAGAAGGTGTGAGATTGTTTCGTTGCAACCGCAGAATTCACAAAGTGGGCTATTGGCCATTCCTATAAGAAAGGAGTACGCACTTGAAAATGCTACTACAAGCCATATACGGACTAGAAGTGTGCAGTCCCGTCGTGGAAGGTTGAATGGAATACAGAGCTGTAAATCAGGGTCCAGGGCATGAAGGCGTGCACTTGTGAAATCAGATGAATTCCACTGCATCAATGTTAGCTCACGCGAAAGCGCGGAAAGTTTTTTCGCTGCGTCGGCTCTCGAAAGAGGAATGGCAACGCAGTTGACACCATCATGGGCAGATCGGGCCGCTGCGTCGGCTCGATCATTGCCATGTATGCCACAGTGACTAGGCAGCCACTGATATATTAGATCGTGCCCTTCATCTACTCTGCGATGGTGTACTTGTCTGATCTCTGCGACGAGCTGCTCATGTGATCTATGGCGCAGTACTGAGAGTAAACTCTAGAGGGCTGCTTTGGAATAACAGAAGATTGACCATGTATGGGGTGGTTCCTCCAAAATGAAATGAAGAGCCGCACGGAGGGCTACCAGTTCAGCAGATGTCGTTGATGAGACATGTGACGTCTCTAGCTGTATCTTGACGGATCTTGCTGGAATCACCACTTCCAATATATTGGAAGGCGGTCCAATCGGGCAAGGTGATCTAGTGTTTAACCCCACAAAGACCGAATGCCATTCCACATCAAAGAAATCTAAAACAGCTTATTCACATTTATTTACGGCTATAGGGGGGTATATTGGTACAAAGAAAACAAAGAAACAATAATTGCTTACCTATTAATTAGTACAATAAATAATTACTTAGTAATTGATTTGCAGAACTATCCACAACTGAGAACTCCCTCCGGTATATCAAAAACACGTGTATGGGCCCTGCATAAGGTTTCCAGTGCTTAAATCAGAGTATAAAAAATGATACATTGGGCTTTGTGGGGTTAAAGAACCACGTCTTCGTGACATCGGACAGGTAGAAGGCGACGTGGCGAATTTTTTGAGGGTCGTCCCAGTGGTTGTATCCACTCACTCGGTCATAGTTCCCCAGCCAGTCCTCGACGTCGTCGCGCGGGAGACCAGAGAATACAGTGGGGTCACGCTGCTGGGCGGTAACGTTCCATGCGGAGGCGGCTGGTTGGGGGGCAGATGGGGTGATGCCGGAGGCTCCGGGTTGCGGTACGTGGGTCATGGCAGTGGACTTGTGGAGCAAAGGGTGAGCCGAACGAAGCTCCAGTGTAACTCGACGTCGTAGAAGTCTAGGTGATTGAAAGCAGCCTCCACCACGTTGTAAGGCAGCAGCACAGCTGCTGTGTCGACGCCTTTATGCGGCTGAGCCACGCGCTGAACGAAGAAGACGCGCACAGTGATGATGATTATGTAGAGGTGAAGAAGATGGATGAATATTGTGCTCACAATATATATATATATATATATATATATATATATATATATATACAGGGTGTCCCAGCTACCCCGCAGCCCAATTTAAAAAAGATGAACGGCGTTCCGCGAAGCAAACACCTCGCCCCCCCATTGTTTCCCGTACAGTGGCGTAGCCGCCAGTATTTTTTTCGTTACTGCGATTTCAATAATTACTTGCAATTAATTATCTAACTCGAGAAGTACTGTTCTAATTATCAAAGTGTCATTGAGAAAGTTGTAGAGCAACATGAAAAACTCCCGATACAGCTTTCTGTTGCTCAGTACGTGCTACATAAATGTGTTTTTCCGAGTGTGAAAGAAGCCTGCGAATACACGCCGAATAGCCGCACGACTGGCCGCTCGAGGCATTTTGCAATTATATCGACACTTCAGGCAAATAATTAATTGACGCGGTTGTCGTCCTCATGATGTTACACATTAAATCCAAAAGCCATATACATGAGTAACCCATAACCTGTGGGTGCGGGAACAAGCACGTAACAGTGAGCCGAAAAGGATGGCGGCATGATGGCATTATTTCCCACGCGCTCAATATTCGGGTTAGTTGTAGGTCACGTAAATCAAACGCGAATGGGAAGGAGAGCACGCGTCTTCTCCTCTAGCCCTGCCGTAGCTGTGAATGACTGTGCGCGGCTGACGCTTATGGTTCCCGCGTGCCATATCTAGTTGTTTGTAATCATTGGTGGGTGCAATGATAAAGGGCGAGCAGGGATGACTGCTAACTTCATGCGCGCTGTCTTCCTTGCCGGGCTGTCTTTATGCGCCCCTAGGCCCCTGCGCGCGACAATTCACTGCTGAGCTCGATCAGAATCAGCGCACGGAAAGCGATTGCTTCTCGGTTGGATGTCCTTTTTAACACTGGCTGTCAACTTATGGGTGCGGCCCTCACACGGGTGCGATCCTTACACGGATTTACACAGTAAGAATCTTCCTTCGTGCAATTGTCTTCTACTTCGCTATCACTAATACTGCTTCGCCTTCCTGGCCAAACTGCAATCTTTTTTATTTTTTTACTACTTTGAGTCCGAGTATAAGCGCTGCTGCGCATGACTTCTAGACTTCTATTTATTCTGATTTTGAGTGAATCCTACTTGGCATCATTTCGGTTACTGAGTGAATTCTATATACAAGGTGTTTCAGCGAACGGTTTACAAAATTTTTAAAGGTGGCTTGTGGCAGATAGTACAATTCTAGTTCAGGAGCTCGTCTACTCGAAGAAGCTGGCATTGCTTGCACAAAAAAATTGAAATGCATAATCGACTAATTAACAAAATTTACCAATTAAGTTTTTCGCTTATTACCTTATGCCCCATGTAGCAATTTACAAATTCTAGCCGTGAAGTGCGGATCCACTTTTAACTAAATCTCAGGCTGACACCAGTGTCAAGATATTAATTCTCTAACATTGCGGAGAAATACATTGACGTGCCAGTCACTTTCTCAACAAAACGTTGTTTTATGCATCAAAGCACAAAAGTATGAAAAGAACAAATTGTGGGATTTTACGTGCCAAAACCACGATCTGATTATGAGGCATGCCGTACTGAAGAACTCTGGATTAATTTAGACCACCTGGGGTTCTTTAACGTGCACCTAAATCTAAGTATACGGGTGTTCTAGCATTTCGCCCCATCAAAATGCAGCCGCCGTGGGCGTTATTTGATCTCGCGACCTCATGCTTAGCAGTCCAACACCCTAGCCACTAAACAACCACGGCGGGTAAGTGAAAAAGTAACTGGAACGCCAATGCATTTCTCCGCAATGTTAGGGAATTATTATATCGAAACTGATGCCATCCTGAGAACTAGTTCCTAGTGCATCCACCTTGCGACTTCCGCGGCTAGAATTTTAAATTGCAACACGGGCCATAAGTTATGTCAAAAACCTAATTGATTATTTTTTTATTATTCGATTATGCATTTCAATTTTTTGCGCAAGTAATGTCCACCTCTTCCAGTAGACCAGCTCATGAACTAGAATTGTGCTATCTGCCACAGGCAACCTTTAAAAAATTTTTGAAAGTGTTTGCTGAAACATCCCGTATTTATGGCCTCTGCATGCAAGATGCGGTGTTTCCATCCCTAATGCGTAAATGTTGTAAATGATTAGAAGAGGTTTTTTTGTCGCCAGTCATTACCATTGTCGACTGGAAAGAGAATCGATATTGAGACACATATCACTCACGTGCTTTTCACACGCCGTTGATAGAAGAATCTGGCAAAAGGGTCACTGAAGTCTGCAGGTTTCTTTCAGCGTCAAAAAAGCACGAAAAGTAATTTGAAGTGAGGTGAACATACATCAAAATATTCATTCTCTAGGTATAGGCTATCCATTGAGTTGACTACCTCCTCCTCTTTAAAAAATATAATAAATTGTGTCCTTTGTATATATAAAATATATTGTTTCAGTGCGTCGTGTTCTCAGCGGAAGTTTAAAAAAATGTTAAAGTGAGGAAACACGGATGAGGTAGCCGCCGCTGGTGCTTCTAATGCACTTGTACTCCTATTGTCAGGATTGGCCGAAATAAAGCGAAAGTATAAATTAAAAGCCGTGCACGTCCGCGCCAACAATGGTGCCGTAAGCTTTTAGCCACAACAAAAGTGAAAATGTGGAGGCAACACAAGAGAATCATCAAATTAGGTGGGTAACAGAACCCCAGTGATGACATTTTAAGGGCAGGGGGGGGGGGTGGCTACGGATCTCCGAAATTCCGGAGGGGGCTCGAGCCCCGGAGCCCCCCCCCCCCCCCTCCGTAGTCGGCGCCTATGTTCCGAGCGGATTCTCTTTACAACCTCAACGGCAACAATTCGTAAATTGCAATG
The DNA here is from genome assembly GCF_013339745.2 of Dermacentor silvarum. NCBI lineage: Eukaryota > Metazoa > Arthropoda > Arachnida > Ixodida > Ixodidae > Dermacentor > Dermacentor silvarum. The sequence goes on from NC_051156.1 coordinate 70,158,565, forward strand.
TGAGTCGTAAGGTAATTATTCAAAAATTCAATTACTGAATTTGTCTTTCGATATCTTGTCCAAGTAATGTCCACCTCTCTGAATAATCCAGTTCGATCGGGGACTAGAATTATGTTATCTGCAACAGGCAGTTTTAACAGCGAAGCTGTTTAAGCCGGCCGTAATGTGTGCCGCCTGCCACTGCGTTGCCTAGCAACCACCTCCCGGAGCGTCGCGCGCTATGCTCGAGAGCGAGAAAGAGAAAATGAGATCGAGAGAGAGTGTGCGCGTCGCGCGCTATACTCGGCAGAGAGAAGCACCCACCTCGCGGAGCATTGCGCGCTATGCTCACGAGAGAAAAGGAGAAAATGACAGCGAGAGAGTGCGCGCGTCGCGCGCTATGCTCGAGAGAGAGAAAGAGAAAATGAGAGCGAGAGAGAGAGAGAAACAAATTGTAGCAGCACCAACGAGGCAACGCGCAGAGGTGCTGCCGACGCCATCCGGGCTTCTCCATATGTGCTGTCCGTTGCATTGCATTACAACGGACAGCACATATTTTCGCGACCACGGGTGCAGCAGCTTTTTTTTTACAGCGGAGCTGGTCAAGCTTTGAAAAATTCCGGTGGCAAAACAGGTTGAGCGAGGAGGCTGGACATTGACGTCATAGCTGCGCCGAGCACGTGTTCAGCAGAGTCATGCGACCACGATAATGAAAGCGTGCTCGCGCGGTGGCGACCGGGCATTTCTCCGCTCTACCGAGATATGGATCAACCTAAGCGCACCTTGACGCCGTAAGAGAATGCCCGACGAGAGAAACGCCTTCAAGCCACGCGGGAAGGGAATTGTCGTCTTCGTGCCGATGCAGCCTACCTCGCCAACAAAGCCGCTGATATGCGAAGTCGTCGAACCGAACCGGTGTGCCGAAAACGCGAGAATCAAGCCAAGCATCAACGCCCAGCCTTGCCATGATAGCCTGCCTTGCCCTGCTAGCCCAACCTTGCCTAGAAAAAGCCAAGCTAAGCCCCGTTAACCCTACATCAACTGGTTGCTAAGGAACGTCGCCCAGCTCCACTGTTTCTTCAGACTTGGCACCGCTAGTGTCAAGCTGGTCGCATTTTTTTTCTTGCTGAAATGTACATTGATATAGAGTACTGCAACCTCCTTGTGCCTGTTCAAGCAATCAACACTATTACCCTATTCTGGTTGTAATTTTAACAGTGGAGATGTTTAATCTCGTGGTTAGGCCGCGTAGTGGGAACAAAAACTGCGCCCCGAGATGACGTCACCGCGTGTTGTCTAGCAACGCCTCGCACAGCTGGTGCCAGGCGTTGCTAGGCGACGCACGTGACGTCCTCGCTCGGCGAGGTTACCACCCTACTCAGGTTACCGTCGCCACAGCGCGAGACGCTACCGATGTATCCGGCGTAGCGAGCCTACATGCAAGCGCGGTTTTAAACAGCGCTTGCATGTAGGCTCCCTAATCCGGCGTTCGTCGGCCTGCTCCGGCTGCAGCCGGCGTTGAGATGCGACATGCAGCATTTCGCGCCAGACTCGTCACCCAGAATGGACCGCGTCTCGTCGTGCAAGACGGACTGGTGGATAGACGTCATTATGGAAGGCGCGAAAACCGACCCCTCCATAGTTCAACGTGTGCGCCCGCGCCGTCTAGACGCATGCGCATTTTATACGAAACTAGGAGTTTCAGGATGATACGAAACTGCGAACTCGCTGCACGTGCCACCACCAGTATCCATCAGCGCATCTGGGTCGACGAGACACGGATGCGGTCCATTCTGGGTGATGATGCCGGCGCGAAATGCAGCATGTCGCATCTCGACGCCGGCTGCAGCCGGGGCACGCCGCTGAAGAGCGGATACGTCGGCCACGTCTCGCACCGGACTATAGAGTGCTGCGCTTTCGCTGGCGTGGCGTCTCTGTGCCGAGCGCGCTCGCCCGTCGACGCTACGTCGGACTACAAAGTGGCCTTTAGAAGACTGCGCGCCCACCCCGAGTATCGTCCCGATACTCGGGGTCGGTCAAGTTCGGCTAAGAACTAGCCAAGCCATGTTAAGCAAAGTAAATCAAATACAAAGCTCAGAACCAGCCAAGCCAAACCAAGTTAAGCAAAGGAAAGCACATACAAAGCTTAGAACCAGCCAAACCAAACCAAGTTAAGCAAAGGAAAGCACATACAAAGCTCAGAACCAGCCAAGCCAAACCAAGTTAAGCAAAGTTAAAGCTAAGAACCAGCCGTGCCAAACCACGTTAAGCAAAGGAAAGCAAAGTTAAAGCTAGGGAAGGGCCACCAGCCTCGCTATTTGCCGAGTCTTCGCCCCACTTAGTGTGAAGCTGCCCCTAATTTTATTGTTTTGGAGATATTTAGTGCTTATAGACATAGTTATTCGCAGACTCTTCATATACTTTTAAGTTAGAAGGGAGATTATCGCCTGTCCGTACCGATCGTCTTACTTTTAAGTTTGTAAACAAGTCAATCTATTCTATTGCTAGGCCATGCCATCAGCGATAAGTCAGCAACAATTGATCGCCCACCGCTCCCGACCCCCGTTTTCCATTAGACTCTACTGTGCGGCGTACGCGTTTCACCTTGAGAGCAAAACAAACGCTTCCCTCTAAGCCGCTGCTTCATCAAAAGTAGTTTACTTCACTCGAGGCTGCATGCGCCACGAGTGGTGTAGGATCGGAAAAAGCTTTCAAGCGCGCACTCCCACGGCCGTCGTGGTCGTGGCGAGCTGTCGCGAGAAGCGTTAGAGCTGTGCAGTGAAACGCACGGTCAAGGCAGTCTTTAAAAGGGTATATTTTCTGTAGTCTATATTTGTAATAATATTGTTGAACTGCGCTATTGTACATAAATGAATGACTCCTTATCGTGTTTTGTGGCAAAATGTTAAGTTCTCAAAAGAGCTATTTGCGAGCGACTGCTCCTCTGGTTCATTGAGACCTTTGCTTTCGGGAAAGCTCATGTACTGCTCAAGCTTCTGTAAAGCCTTCCTGATTCTTGGAAACGGAGTGTATCTGAGTTTTTGAAGTGGCGCCGCTGAAATGTACCATTTTGACGTACGCCAAACGAATAAGATAGATATTGAAGTACGAGAGAAACTTCGCTTAGCCATACGTTCCTATCGGACTCGGTGCATGAAATAAGATGAGGACTGATAAGAGAAAAAGTTTTACGATTGAAAGACACAATTGTATCGTCAAGCCATGAGCTTCTTTTGGCAAGAAAAAACTGCGGTTTTCGTACAAGCATTCTATTCCATTAGTTCATCTTTGTGAAGTTTTTTTGTGTAGCTTACTTTGTTTCGCTTCCACGTGTTGATTTTCTGCAGTTAAATGACAAGGATGTGTCAAGGATGAATCGGTGTTTCTTAGTTTCTTGATTTTTACCAATTCATCTTCTACATGTGATTTAGCACTAGTATGTGCCTTTTGTGTCTTCCTCTGACTTCCACTACCAGCCGGATGTCACTAAAAACCCCGCCGTGGTTGCTTGGTGGTGATGGTGGTTATAAGCACGAGGTCGAGGGATCAAATCCCGACCACGGTGGCCGCATTCCGATGGGGGCGAAATACAGAAAACATTCGTGTACTTTTATTTAGGTGCACTTTAAAGAACCACAAGCAGTACAAATTAATCCGGAGTCCCCACAACGGCGTGCCTCATAATCAGATGGTAGTTCTCTCACGTAAAATCCCATAATTTTAATGTCACTAAGAAAGCCTGAGGGCTGTCGAGATTTCCTTATATCTATTAAACACTGGGAGCGTTGGATGATGTAATTTTTTCTGTCCCGTGCATTCGGAAGAGCTCGACTACTAAGCATCCCTCCCGTACTCCTATGTTCTGGTTCTCCATCATTCGTGCTTTTGTTTTTCTGTGCACAATGTGTCGGTTACACGGAACACCCTGTTGCGGCATCAATTTTGTGCTTTGCCAAGAAGCCATGTGTGCGTTTGGAAAGACAAAACCGCAAGTAAGGATACGAGCTTGCTTTATAGCGGCAAGAGTTACAACTCGCGTATGCGTCGCTGTTCTTGTTTGTTCGCTACACTTTCGAGACAACGCGCCTTATCAAAACGCAGCACTAATATCATCATCATCATTTATTTTCCCTTAAGGACCCCTGTCGGGGTATTACATAGCTTATTCAGTAAAGTTGCAACACATGTTCTGCAAATGAAAAGAAGAAAGAAAGCGTGCAGAGATCAAAAAAATTCACTAAAATGGCAGAACACTGATCTCCAGTCTAAAAACGCCGGAAAATTACCTGAGTAGGTGGAATCAAGTATAAAATGAGCCAACGCCCACGCGAAGTTTCACCATAGAGTTTCTCACTATAACACCTAGAGGGTAAACTGGCGCCACCGTCTATGTGAGTTTCTTAAAGGGCAGCCGTGCCCTCATGGGAATGACGGGATATGTCTCTGCGAGGCTTGTGTTGGCTGGTGTTGTACGAGGCTTCGTCTAAAACGTGGATATGGCTACACAAATATAGCGTTCTTAAAATAATATCTACATAAAAGGCTTTCATTCACCCATATTACATCTCTCAATAAAGTTTACTCACCTACAATGCAGCATCAAGCGAAGAAAAGCAAGAACAGACGACAAGTTGTTCCAAAGCGAACGAGAATCTTGTCGTCTGCCCTCCAACTTTAGCGGCCAGCTGATACTTTTTGCGTTTCATAGAATTGTGCGTCCAATAGTATGTCCTCAAAATGAAACAAAACATGTTTTTGTGTAATAATAAAGCTAAAGGAGTTTTTTACGGGCTGTTTTAGCAGGAAATGAATTATTGTGACAGACGGAAAGGTGCTAGCGAGGCGCGTCTTCAAGGCGTTCTGGCTCTCAAAGAATGATGCCAATCCGTATCCACAATATACCGGCATTCCCTTGCATACCACAGCGCAGCAGCGCCACATTTCCCTCTAGGTTTTATAGTGTGAAACTCTATGAGTTTCACAACCCGGAGCTACATCAGGGTCAGGTCGAGATGCGTTTGATTCCGCAGTTTTGTAAGCGCAGTTTCAAAACTGTAGATCATATTGTTCTGTCCTGATAAAGCACCGGGCGCGTCGCTGTGGCGTCGGAGATTTGCTAGCGTGAGCTTTATAAGAAGCGCGTTCAGTGCGAATAAAGGATTATTCTTCCTGGCACAACACGCCTGTTCAGACTCCTCTGTCTCTGTTGCGTTCGCCACGAACGCCTTCTGGGACGCCTCAGTCTGGGCGGCGCTTGAATCGTGCGGCGGCTGGGACGCATGTCTCGGCCGCGATAGAACACATATGATCTGCGAAAAGAAGGTCCATCTGAGAAATCAGGCAACGCCTTCTCGGACGCCTCAGTCTGGGCGGCGCTTGAATCGTGCGGTGGCTGCGACGCATGTCTCGGCCGCTATAGAACACATATGATCTGCGAAAAGAAGGTCCATCTGAGAAATCAGGTTCAATGTACTCATATTCATTAACATAGCATGGCTAAATGAAGCATGTACTCACGGAAAAGTTTATCCTAACACTTATCTTCAATGCCACGTTGCAGTTACGTCGAGTAGCTATGTGTTTGCACGTTGTCTTACTTAACAATGGAAATTAAATGCAATGTGGCTGTTTTACACAAAACCAAGAAAATAAACACTATCCTCCAAGATTATCTCAAAAATGTATATTTAGGTTGCAAAATGTTGCGCCGCCCCGAGACAAAATAATATGTTAGCGCAAGCCTTTAACCAAACAAATATGAATAAAGGGTTCTAGAAAGCGTTTAATTTGACTAAATAATTACAGACCGGGGGAATGTGAGAGTGCTAAAGTCTGTCCATGTAGGTAGTTGAAATTCCTCCACATACACTACTGTGTCATACAAAGGAACTGCGTACATCGCAAAGAACGAAAGGTAGGAACTTGCAAAATCTACATTATTCCTGTACTATAACATAATTATACTAACTTAATTTTATTTATTTACCATTCGAATATTGTTAGACATTTTTTTTTCATTATAACTTTAAACTAACTTTACGGAGGTGTATAGGCGGCCTGCAGTCCACAAGGTTAGCACCGAGAAACGTTTGCGAGAACGAGCCCCGCAGAGCGGTGACACATTCCCCACTTACATCGAGGATTTCATGGATCTCTGCAAGCGTGTCAATGCAACAGTGGCGCAAAGCGATAAGATCAGGCTTAATTTAAAGGGGATTGACGACGATGCCTTTCAGATGCTGTTGGCAAAGAGCCCCATTACTGTGTCTGAAGTAGTGACCCTATTAGCTATGATAAGTTAAACAAAGAGTGGCTCGCCAGGCGCCATTCATTCGTAGGCTCTTTCTCTTGCTTGACTGTTGCCGCCGAAGACTGCAGATAAAACAGTTTGTCCGGATGAGGTGGCCCGTCAACTTTCATTGGTGCGTCTGACACAAGAGACGTCGTCCTCTTCGTTGACGCCCACGCTGCAGCACGCCATGCAGGATCAAGTAGCCTTCTCCCAGCCTTTCACATCACTCATGTTGCTATGCCAATCGGCTATGCCAACACCACCTAGACTAGGCTCCTAGTCTAGGTGGTGTTGGCTATGCGCAGGACGCCGCGGTGCCCGCAATGCCGACCCATGCCGTGTTTCATGCGCCCACGCGGACGTCACCGCTCTCCCGCCCGGTTAGTGCCACAGTACCCCGATCGTCCACGAAATGTGACGAGTATTATTAGACTAGTCGGGCGGCAGCCAGAAACCCAGCGGCAGCAACGATAGCTCAGCTAGATCGGGCGAACTGGCAGCACGACACGCGATGGCGACGGGACCTCCCGGTACCATTATTCGTTCTTAGGCTTCAAATTACACGCTTTGATAGATCCACCCACTTCTTATAGAAACACCCTACAATCGCTGCGTTCTTGTCCAGTTCGCCGTAGTGGATGAACAAAATCATTTGAGGATGAAGCTGGCAACTAAAACAACAAAATCAAATGCTGGTCTTAGTGTGGGAGAATGCTGATTTCGCGGTAAATGAGTTCAGAGCTGAAAGAATCTCTGAAGTGTGCTGTCTTTTTCAAGCCTAACCATCCAATTAGGCTTCACAGACCCGTTCCTCTTGAGTATCTGAAGAAAGACAAATGAAGCGATGCCATGTGCAGCTCGAAGTTTCTGGTACCCCGTTGTTTGCGTTATTGAAAGGCATGCGAGGTAGAATAAAAATGAGGCGGCGATTAAGTCATATGTTAGCTGAGCATATTGAAACATTGAGAGCACGTGAAAGTGAGTGCTCCAGCTCAAACAGGTGCCGCAGCGAATGTTCACATAAGACGTACTACGCCGGTGCTGATGTGCGTCATATGGCTCTACTGCCCTGTCCAATGTCGCTGGAGCACTCAAGTTGCAATAATATTTGACCATATTGTCCAGCAAATTCTTATTTTGAACGCCTGAACCATCATCGTGTAGCGGCTACGCGACTATCTTTAAGATATAGAGTGCTCTATCGCCCTAAAGACGAAACATTATGATGGGAAAGGCAATCTATTTCAATATTGTTATAGCAGTAGCGAGGTCGTTTTTTTTCTTGCACATTCTCTTTTAATTTCGGCCTTAGGGCTGAGAATTTGGGAGTTATATACCGTCAGTGTCAGAAGCCACAATTCGAGGCCAATCTGTCACTGCCGTCAAGTTTCTTGTCAATTGCTAACGAAGAGTTCTACATTTACTAATTTGGATGCATTTAATTGTAGTCTCGTTCAGCTCATTCTGAGTAAATTTGTCCCTGGTTTCTTCCCCAAAAAGTTCACATATGCACCGAAGCATACGCTGTGTATGGTCAGAAATATTTCTATCTATATTTAACCATGCACAGTAAAGCGAAGCCTTCTTTGCCTACTATCCCAAGGTGTCGCTTCAGTCGGGCGGTGTCTCGCCTAATAGCATACAGCAAAGCGGCTCAGATAGGATGAAACATACCCATAAAATAGCTTCAGTGAGCGCACCTGCGTTGTTGGCGATAAAACATTCATGTATAAACGATAGACACAGTGTCGCCCGAAAGGCGAAGCATTGATACCGATAACAAAGTGTTATTTCATTGCGCGAAGAAAGATTCGAATTTTTATTGGCCGCATAAACAGTAAACGCTCACTCACTAAATAAACAAGATTGTTTTCTAGCGCACAATGATAAACTATGAACAGATCTCACTCGATGACCGCGGTCAATCGTGATCAGAACGCTAGCGTCATGAAAAACTCCGGCATCAGCGAGCGAAAGCTTTCTGCTGCCACTAGCTTCCCTGTGTCTTCGAAACTTGGATAACGCATCCTCCAACACAAGACACGCGGGAAGACAGTGGCATTTAATAACGTCATTTGAGCCGTGGCACCCGCCCCAAATGACATCTGGCATACGGCACACAGGTTGCGTATGCGCTCCGCCGCGTGGTCTACCATGCGCAGCCACCACTAGGCTAGATGAAAAGACGCTCTCCTCCCTTAATACACGCTCGATCATCTGATTGCAGCATTGGGTGCGTGACAAGGAGGCACGAGTCGAGGCACAATGTTCTTTTTTATTTACACATCTTCGTACGCTTGTCCTTTCACCCGCTTTCTACGACTCGCTGACTTAATACAAAATATCACGGCGACGGAGATGGCAACGCGCCCATTTCGAATTGAATGTCCATATATTAGCAATCGCAGGAATAAAATATGTAGATATAATACGCTCTTAAAAAGCTCTAAAGCAACACAGTCCTAATAGTGGAAGAGCACATTATACAAAACGGCTGCTTTGATTTTCTAAAAGGATCGCTGTTCTTAGCACATTGCTCAATCTTGCACCGCTGACGCCATCCGCAGCGGCGAGCGGATCCCGGAGATAGGGCAGTCTACAATTACCAAGAGTATGTGCCGCTGGGCGTGTGCCACTGGATATGTGTCACCATCGCCAAGGCATCGTTGTCTTCCCGTCACGGTCCAGCCATCGTCGTCCTACAGTGTTCTTCATCATGGCAGCTCACGTCATCGTCTTCAGATAGTTGTAATCCGATTTTCTTGATATTTTAAGGGCATAGGTCGGCAGTGTGGGAGAACACTCACTCACACTCACTCACCGTAATTTTTTCCAGGCCCCGCACTAACTGACGTTCACAATCATCTCCACTCACACTCACAGCACTCACTCGCACTCATCTCCACTCACACTCACAGGCACTCACTCGCACTCGCACTCACCTACACTCACACTCACTGGCACTCACTCGCACTCACCTGCACTCACACTCACTGGCACTCACTCGCACTCGCACTCACCTGCACTCACACTCACAGGCACTCACTCGCACTCGCACTCACCTGTACTCACACTCACAGGCACTCACTCGCACTCACACTCACCTGCACTCACACTCACTGGCACTCACTCGCACTCGCACTCACCAGCACTCACACTCACTGGCACTCACTCGCACTCGCACTCATCTCCACTCACACTCACTGGCACTCACTCGCACTCGCACTCACCAGCACTCACACTCACTGGCACTCACTCGCACTCGCACTCATCTCCACTCACACTCACTGGCACTCACTCGCACTCGCACTCACCTGCACTCACACTCACTGGCACTCACTCGCACTCGCACTCACCAGCACTCACACTCACTGGCACTCACTCGCACTCGCACTCATCTCCACTCACACTCACAGGCACTCACTCGCACTCGCACTCACCTGCACTCACACTCATTGGCACTCACTCGCACTCGCACTCACCTGCACTCACACTCACATGGCACTCACTCGCACTCGCACTCATTTGCACTCACACTCATGGCACTCACTCGCACTCGCACTCACCTGCACTCACACTCACAGGCACTCACTCGCACTCGCACTCATTTGCACTCACACTCACAGGCACTCACTCGCACTCGCACTCACCTGCACTCACACTCACAGGCACTCACTCGCACTCGCACTCACCTGCACTCACACTCACAGGCACTCACTCGCACTCGCACTCACCTGCACTCACACTCACTGGCACTCACTCGCACTCGCACTCACCTGCACTCACACTCACATGGCACTCACTCGCACTCGCACTCACTTGCACTCACACTCACAGGCACTCACTCGCACTCGCACTCACCTGCACTCACACTCACTGGCACTCACTCGCACTCGCACTCACCTGCACTCACACTCACTGGCACTCACTCGCACTCGCACTCACCTGCACTCACACTCACTGGCACTCACTCGCACTCGCACTCACCTGCACTCACACTCACTGGCACTCACTCACACTCGCACTCACTGCACTCACACTCACTGGCACTCACTCACACTCGCAATCACCTGCACTCACACTCACTGGCACTCACTCGCACTCGCACTCACCTGCACTCACACTCACTGGCACTCACTCGCACTCGCAATCACCTGCACTCACACTCACTGGCACTCACTCGCACTCGCACTCACCTGCACTCACACTCACTGGCACTCACTCGCACTCGCACTCACCTGCACTCACACTCACTGGCCCACTCGCACTCGCACTCACCTGCACTCACACTCACAGGCACTCACTCGCACTCGTACTCACCTGTACTCACACTCACACTCACTGCATGGCACTCACTCGCACTCGCACTCACCTGCACTCACACTCACTGGCACGCACTCGCACTCGCACTCACCTGCACTCACACTCACAGGCACTCACTGCCACTCGCACTCACCTGCACTCACACTCACTGGCACGCACTCGCACTCGCACTCACCTGCACTCACACTCACAGGCACTCACTCGCACTCGCACTCACCTGCACTCACACTCACAGGCACTCACTCGCACTCGCACTCACCTGCACTCACACTCACTGGCACTCACTCGCACTCGCACTCACCTGCACTCACACTCACTGGCACTCACTCGCACTCACCTGCACTCACACTCACAGGCACTCACTCGCACTCGCACTCACCTGCACTCACACTCACTGGCACTCACTCGCACTCACCTGCACTCACACTCACTGGCACTCACTCGCACTCGCACTCACCAGCACTCACACTCAGTGGCACTCACTCGCACTCGCACTCACGCCTTTGAAATGAGTGCGAAGTGAGTGTGAGTGAGTGCACTCATGAGTGAGTGCGCCGACCTATGTAATTAGGGGTCATGCCGTTTTCGTCATGCGATCATCGCCATACAGCCGTTGCCGCACCATCGTCGTCATCACTCGTCGTCATCTCATTGTCATGCCATCGGCGTTATACCGCCTACGACATTCCACTGACGGTAATGTTTCTCGCTCGTTCCATCGTAAGCTTCCTATCGCCATTCGATCGTGATTATGATGCCGTTGTCATGACCACGGCATCATTTGTAGTTCAATCTCGCGGCGTGAACACGGGTGCTTCTGCTTTTACGGTTCTTGTAATGTTCCTGGCTTTGGCTGGCAGGATTACGCATGCCAGGGTAAAGAGGCGAGAACGAGCAATTAGGTGCATCGGTATTATTGAGATCAATATATTTTGTGTCAGAAAACTCTGCTGATAAGAGGAATTATAAACTAACCTAGAGTGTAATAATTGAAGTAGAATTACTAAACATTTGACGCGGCAAAACCTACGTTTACAAATTAACATAGAAATAGCAATAATAGTTCGAAAATACATAACGCATATGCTTCGTGCGTATATTTTTCTGGGACTGTTTATTTCTTACTGTACGAGCATATGACAGATGCCTGCGTGTTCACTATATTAGATCAGCGAGAGCTGTCGTCATGGACCTTTTGATATGACCAAAACAACGCAGTACGAGCTTAGGTTTGCCGAGGCAATGTCGGTGGCGAAATGTTGCAGTGATGGCTTCCAGCTAATCAAAAATGCGTAAGCGGCAGCGTGGGTCATGCACGCGGAGCACCTTCTGTCTGCGAAGAAGCCCGAAGAAATAAGACACTCGATCGACGAGGAAAAAACTAGCGTGGGTGGCGGAAGGCACAAGCATTGGTTGCTTTGTGGATATTGTGGATAGCCTTAGGAAGGAATGCAGAAACGTCAAAAGAAGGAGAGCACAATGTGGCACTCAAATGTTCACGTTACCATCTGAGACAGCTTACATCACGCCTGTTTGTAGAAGATCGGGTGTAATCCGCATGGCCTCGGATGCGCTTAAAGGAAGACATTTGTCCTTCTTGTTATCTCGCTGAACTCTGCAGAAAACAACGACACGCACTGCTATTACATAAATAAAAGTGCTTTTGTAAATCATATGATGCGAAGAAAGTGCTACTGGAGCCAAAAGGGCAGTGAACTGCATAGGACCGAAGGAAGCGAAAACAACTCGTACCCAATGGAGAACTTTCTCCTAAAGTGAAGTGCCGAGGCGCACATACACGAACGCACACACACCGTCTCGTTAGAATAGCAATCTATAACCGATGTCAATCGATGACGGACGTCTATCGATAAACGATAATGTTATTGCTCATCCGAATAATCGTATACGTCGTTGTTTGTTTATTGTGAGGGCGTTTATCACTTCTGTTTCGTCCCACACGGCTATATGTTTCTTCGTCGCACAACGGCTTGCGTCAGACGTAGCGCGTATTTGGCACGCAAAATCCCTAGATTAATTATTCCATCTTCTTTCGTAATCATACACGAAGCCATGCGTTTCTCTTCCGACAAGTGCTGTAACTCACGTCACCGTGGCTTACTTCTTCATTGCGTTTCCTCAAGTTACATTCAGGTGCCTTCAGCTTTCCAATGTAACCGCCCCGTGTGAACCGTGGATTTTAGAGAAAAAAAAGTTGTGTTCTCGTTTCCTTGCAATTTCGCTTATTTTGTGGCACCCTGCCAGTTGCCCTTGAGGGACAAGTGTGTCCTTCAAAAGCGCGGCGTTATACCACGCCTGTAACCGGTATAAAGAGCTGCACTCTTGTACAGCCACAGGGGGGCAGTATTCTGCCGGCGCAATCGAGCAAACTTAAAAGACCGAGACCCTTCTCGTTAGCTCGTCTTCTCCGCCCAGCGGTCATTTCTTCATTCCCTTTCTATGAAACTATTCTATTCTATTTTTCTATGAAACTACAGCACGTGGACGTTGCGTGCTGGGCTGCCCTCGATAGACTTAGAGCGCAGCCTGCTGCATAGGTATATCTTGCGGAAAGTAATGACACTGAAGAGCAAGATATGTTTTCGAGGCGATATTTCCAAACTTCCCTCCATCAGCGCAGTTTTAGGTGCCCCTAAACTAAAAATTGCGGCAAGAACCATTGCACGATGAATGACAACGCTAATGCGATTGACATTGAAGTGATATAGCAGCACACCTTATTTCAAACACCGCAACGTGTATGCAGCTGGCCTCCTCTCTCGCACTTCCCACTGCACATGCTGCGCCGTCTAGCGACACAACCATGAGTCCGCGCTCGGCGTAGGTTCAGTTCTGCCGACCGCCAAAGAAATTTCTAAGGTTCTTGTTGTCCCTATAAAGAGCACCCCGTACGCGTTGGCACATTAACAATTAGTCAACTTGGCGTCAAATACGTTCGTTGAAGGGCCATACATACCTACAGTGTCAAAACATCCAGAAACCCAGCTGTCCGTCAAAGGGGTCCATTGAAGAGCTGCGCAACCCTAAGGACAGATACCCACTTGCTCCAAGTCGGCATCAAATAGGTCATTTGAACAGCGGCACATGCCCAGTGCCAGGTACCCAGTGTACCAAGTTGGTTCAACGGTTGGTTTCAAACCCTGTTCACTCAGCACAGCAGCCCTATGTATTACCCATTCAACCATGGACTATACTCCCAGTGAATCAAGTTGAAGGGAATATATATATATATATATATATATATATATATATATATATTGTGGGCATTTATTACGCGCGTCTTCTTCATCTGTATATTAGTCATCATCATCCTACGTTTCTCGATCCTCATCTTCAGTTATGTGTGATCATCATCATCGCGTGTGTGCCTTTGCTGGTTCGTTCCCGAGTACTCTGGCTCAATAAAAGTTATGCCAACAGCGACGTCATAAGTGGTGGAGGTAGATATTCGATCCACAGTCCTCTGCCCGCTCAGTCTACCCCCTGGAGCTCCGTTCAGGCCGCCGCTGTCGCCCACTGTCCGCTAGCATGTCTCAGGACGCACCACCCTCCACTTTTACCGTTACCGTTCTGACACCACCAGCCACCCTTACATCCTCAGCAGTCACCAGCGTGACCCCCATCTCTTCGCTGGTTTCCTGGGGAAGATGTGGAGCACTGGCTGGACGACTACGAGCGAGTAAGTTCCGCTAATCGTTGGGACGACCCCACAAGCTCCGCCACGTCTCCTTCTACCGGACGGGTGTGGCGAAGACATGGTTCTTCAACCACGAGATAGACTTTACTGAGAGGGCTGCCTTCAAGCAGCAGCTCCGCCAAGTATTTGGTACATCGGCCGTTCGTTCTAACATCGCCTCGATACTTGCCAACAGCAGCCAGGCGAGTATTACACATCGTATATCGAGGATCTTCTTGCGCTTTGCCGCCGTGTGAGTTCATCTATGTCAGTGTCAGACAAAGTGCGCCACATTCTCAAAGGCATTAAATCAGTCGACTTCAATGCCCTTGCCACAAGAACCCCGCTACAATCGCCGACAACGTCACAACGCGTCAGCGCCTGGACGAACTTGAGTCTTTTCGCCTTCAACCGGACGTTGGCGACTATTCTTCTACGGCGGACCCACATCTGCGTGTGATGGTACGAGGTATGATACGCGAAGAATTACAATCTATGGGCTTGTCGTCACCGTCAGGTGTGCCCCAGTGCGCCTTCTAGCGCGGGCTTGCGTGACATCATCAGGGATGAACTTGCGTCCTTGACCTGCTCCATGCGCGTGAAACCCTCCGTCTCTCGTCCCCTGCCAACGTACGCGGAAGTTGCTGCCACGCCTCCAGGCAACGGCAACTCCACGGTGCCGCTACCAACGTGCGCGTCGGTTGCTGCCGCGACTCCATTAAACATCTCGTCAGTGCCGCCCGAGCTTTCACCGGCCCATTTGACTGCACTGACTCTCGGAGCACCTAGCCCCCTGTACTACCCGCCATGGCGTCCGTCGCGTCCCACGTGCTATTACTGCTGCTATCGCAGCCATATTTCGCGTTTCTGCTACAAGCGCCAGCAGGACGAGCGTCGGGCGTACGACATGTCTCGACGCAACTTTTCCAGTGGAGCCTCGTCCCAAAGCCGGCGTTTCTCTTCACCTCCGCTCCGCTCTACATCTCCGCCCGCATCGACTGCAGACCGAAGCACTTAACCTTCAGCCAGACGCCGCTCCTCTTCACCGTTCCGCTGCTCCACGTCACCACTACGGCCCGTCTCCCTCAACTCTAGCGTTCGTCCGGAAAACTAAGCGATGCAGTTTTTGGAGGAGAAACTGCATACGACACCAGGACTGAAATTGCTCCAGCGCGCCCGTCCAATATGCTTTCGGTGTTTGTTCAAGGAGTGCCCGTCGATACTTTGGTGGACACAGGTGCGACAATCTCCGTTATTCACGCTGATTTATATTCCCGCCTCAGGAAAGTCACGACGCCATACGATGGACCGACGCTAGCTGCAGCTCAAGGGGACCCTGTTCGACCTTCCGCTCTTTGTACTGCCCGTGTCCTGATCGATGATATCCTGCATTAGCTGTGCTGTCCCCGTGCGCTCATCAATTTATTTTAGGGTGGGATTTTCTCTCTTCTGCTTCCGCGGCTATTTTTGTGGTCAACGCGTCGTGCATCTTACGGACACCGACTACTTACTTGGGGAAGGCACACGTCGTTGCGCCTGATCGCTGCGGAAGATACCGAACTGCTTCTCGGCCGACAGCGAATTATTACCATTATGTCGACCGATATCGACCATGGTGACGTCTTGGTCTTGCCCGCTTCCCGTTGCATTCATAAAGGCATTGCTTTCGCACCAGGTGTGGTTCGATTCTACAATGGCTCGGCGCTTGTCACCGCCACGAACTCGATATTGTGGAAAATTCTTCCGCAAAGCACCACAGTGGCTTGCGCGGCCGACCCAGGGCCTCTATGTGTCGTGCTCCTTACAACTATGTCTTCCAAAGACCCTTCTACTTGTGCTACTGCTTCTCCCTCCGCCCTTACTGCCGCCATCAGCAGTGACTTGCCACCTTCACAGATGCAGCAGCTGCGTGCTTTGTTCAAGAAACAGGCCAATTCTTTTGAGGTCCATTCGTCGACTCTGGGCCAAACCACAGCTGCAGCGCATCGCATTCACACAGACGATGCGTCTACAGTGCGCCGACGCCCTGTACCGCGTGTCCCTAGACGAGCGGAAAATGATAGAAGATAATGTCGCAGGAATGCTACAACAGAAGGTCATCCAGCCCTCAGTAGCCCTTGGTCATCTCCGGTTGTTTTGGTTTCGTGCGCTTTTGCGTCGATTACCGGGCCCTCAATAAGATCAATCGGAAGGACGTATACCCTATGCCTCGCATTGACGACGCTCTTGATTCACTACAAGGTGCAGAATAATTTTCAAGCCTCTATCTGCGTTCCGGCTATTGGCAAATTCCTATGCACGAAGACGATAAAGAAAACACAGCCTTTGCCACCCCTGATGGACTTTACGAATTCAATGTCATGCCATTCGGGCTATGCAATGCACGTGCGACTTTTGAGCGCATGATTGACACCGTGCTGCGTGGCATGAAATGGAAAACTTGCCTCTGCTACCTGGATGACATTGTCGTATTTTCATCAACATTTCCTCAGCACCTGCAACGCTTAGATGAAGTTCTGACGTGCTTTGCCGACGCTGGTCTTCAGCTCAACACAAAGAAATGCGTTTCGCCAGCAGATCTATTAAGGTCATTAAGGTTCGTGAATTTTATTGCGATAGCAATTACATGGACACTTCAAGCGGATTTCTGCCGTCGCCGTCGTCGTCGCCGTGAGGTTCCGTATAAAGTCCAAGGGCGATGAAATCGTCGCCGCGCGCCGTATGTGCGAGGGAAAGTGCGCGTGGGACGAGCGCTATGACGGAGAGCGAACTCGTGGCGGGGAGCAAACGCGATTTCCGACGCGCGAAAGGCCGTAAGGGTATGGGAGGGAGGGAGGGAGGGAGGGAGGGAGGGGGGCGACGCTGTGCTGCGGCACCAAAGGCGTATCTTGCAACCGAGCGCAAGGGGAACTGGCGACTGAGTCTCACACGCTAAAGGAGGAAAGCGGAAAGGCAGCGCGGGAGGGAGGGGGGGGGCAGCTTCTAGTCTGTCAACAACCCCACTTGTACTTTGCCCGGCTGCGGCGGTCGCCCGCACCGTATCTTGAAAGCGATCTCCACACGGCTCTGACCTTTGTATGCGCTGTGCATTCGCCGCTCAGTTTCTGTTGAAGTGATAGACCGCACGAACCTTCGCTCGCTGCGGCGGCTGCGCTTGCTGCCAGCGTTTCACAGTGGTTGTCTGCGGTCAACGAGTGTGATCTATTCACGTTTGCTTGTGCGCGCTGACAACACGCTTGTTAATTCAGTTAGTAAGCGAATGTGTCCAAGTTTATACAGCCGATAAAACTACTACCCTTACTCCAAATAGCTCTCTACTAATTTGCTATCGCAATTGTTGCTTCGCCTTTCGGGTGAAACTGCGACATTTTTTTCCTTCTCTTCAAAATTTTATTGCTATATTTAGGCAACCACGTTCACTTCTGCAGTGACTGTTATTTCTCTTTCGGCCAGAGCTCATTTTCTGACACCGACCATGGCCCAGCGGCCACTGTAATGGGCTTTTTGTAAACGTTTAGACTACGCACAACGGATAAGTCACTTGTTTCAAACATACAAGAGATCTTTCAAATCGTCTGAAGAACATGTGGGCGTAACCGTATGTTATTTTCGGAAGTCAATTAGAAAGTTCACGGAAAAAGAACTCCCGTCGCAATCTCAGTCATTACGTTGGGAGTAAAAGGCAACATAAATTCAGGCGATTTTCGTGAGGCTTTTTAGGAAGCGTTCAAAGGGCAAGCACAACCAGCTTTCTCTAGAGTTGCACAACTGAAAAGGCGACCCGTCAGATCCGACTTCCCGTCTAGTGAGCTTCACCGTGCCATCAAGGATGAAAAGCTATACAGAGGCACTATATTTAGAGGCAGAGGCCTTCACAGGAGAGCAAAAAGGTCAGCGGCAACGACAATTCAATTCCCTTTGAGAAAGGACGTGGCGAAGCTAATTGTGTTGGCATTAGTCGGAGTGGATCACGTACAATGTGGGACTCAATAAAGCCTTGCGCATTAGGAGACACCCCCGCCACCATGGCTCTCTCTCTCTCGGGCTTCTGACTCAATATTATGTCGTACGATAGACAGCAAGAAATATTGATTTATTTGGGGCTCACGGTGTCAGCGTCGGTGCAATGTAGTGATTCCTTCTCGATTATATGCCATGTTCTTAGGCATCCTTAGACGGCAGTGATAATTACGTGTAGAAATACCACGTAGGCGCCCCTTAGTCCACCTGAAAGCTCTGGGCACTACTGGTTTGCCCGAAAGTTTCGTGAAACGGAGGTGGAACGTTCAAATTCGCGTCAACAGTCCTAGCCGCTCCAATGTGTATGCATTTCATCATGATTGTAAATATACGGACACTGCAGGCGCATTTGTATATTTGTCCTCGCCGTGATATTGCGTATTAAGTCAAGTGAGATGATAATGTAGCCGCGCGCCGTATGCTGTATGTGCGAGTGAAGGCTTGCGAGAGTGTGCCGATGAATATGGCTCGATCTCGCACACGCAATGGAGGAAGCGCGCCGTCTTTCATCACGCGCAAGGCACCGGGACGGCGGGGGGGGGGGTGGTAGGGGAGAGGGGGGCACTCTGCTGCGACGGCGTCTGCGTATGGTGCGGCCGAGCGGGCCCTATCTTGGAGTGGGTCGAATACCGGTAGCTTAGTGTGCGCTGTGTTCTCGCTGCTAAGTTCGCGTTGAAGCGAACTCAATTCTCTCGCTGCTGCTGCCGCGCTTGCGCATGCCAGCGTTTTGACAGGAAGTGTCCGCGGTCATCGAGTGAGATGTGTTCATGTGTGCTTGTGCGCGCGTTACATCATGCTTGTCAACTCAGTTAGTAAGTGAATGTTTACACTTTTATACGGCCGATAAAACTGCCATCCTTATTGCCATCCTTCGCTTTTCGGGTGAAACTGCGACTTTTTTTACACTCGATGTGCGCGATTACTCAACTGCTGTGTTATAAGCCTCGTTATCAAATTCATTGCTCTAAGTAAGTGCAGTTTGTTCTACGCTAGAGACATGCACTAATCGAACGAACTTTCTAAAACTACAGCACCCGTAGGACGGATTTTGATTGGTTTATAATGAAGAAACATAAATAAAAAACGCGCATTTAGTTATTTCAGTATGAAACAGGTTTGCCTAAGTGCAGTTAACCGCAGCGTATGGCCTTCGTGACTGCAGGCCACCACTTCATTTATTATGGTCACAGAGCCCACACGCCGTGCAAGCAATTCAGTCCCCAATTTGTAAGGTTTCAGTAATAAAGGGCACTTCTAAAAGTTTATTTTCGAAGCAAATTTTCTTCTTTCGAAGTTGTTAAAATATCCCCAAGCATCGTGTCATGTCGCTAAAAAAGTCCCTAGTAGTTAAATAGAAAACTTTGTCGCTGAACCGTCACATAAGTCGTTAAATATAGTGACGAAATTGCTAGAATGAGAACACTCTTGTATACCGGCGTTTCATTATACGCCGTAGGTGAGTAAACGTGGTTGAAAGATGTAATGCTAGTGAATGAAAACATTTTACAAACATTTAATATAAGACAGATGTATATCTGCTGTCGTGGCCAGGTTTTAGGCCGATCCACGTTAGAGCAAAGCCTGCGGCACCCATATCCCGGCGTTCCCAAGGTGGCACTACGCCTGTAAGGAGCTTGGATAGACGGTGGCCGCCGTTGAGGTGCCTGGCACTGGAAAACCTCCATACAAAGCAGGTGCTTTTAGAATACGAGACCAGATTCCTGTCCAAGTGCCCTTTCTTTGAATGAAGGCTGTCAGCACAGAAAGAAGGCAAACTACCGTGTTTACGAGTTATTTCGCTTATTAATTGAATTGGTAACTTAATCGAATTGGTAACTTAATTGGTAGGGGGGGGGCGCTGTAGCGCCGAAAGGACCGAGGCACAAGAACGTAAAAAAGACATGGTCTGGGAGCTGGCTCATCCTTTAATATTTCTCATTGAATCATTTTCACTGGCCGTCGTCCATGCTGTCCCCAACTCACAACAGCGATAATTGTGATCATGTCAAACCCCCACATACAAACAGTCGCCACGCCAAAGACCAACCGCGAATTGTATTTTCGTAATAGATGTGCCATGTATGAAACCGTGAAAAGCGTGGTGAGGAAGAGCTCTACCGATTCATTGATTGTTCAGCAAAAGCGCAATAAGACTAACGACACGGTAACAGAGAATGTCAAATGTAGAAAACGGACAGGTGACGAACGATAAACATTTGAAATACGTAGCGATGCCAATTCAAATTGTGAAAGAATATTTTGAAATGCCTGAACTGATGTTACTGCCGCATTCTCACGGTAATATGGAGGAATATGAGCAGTGTCTGCAAATAATGTAAAAAAATATTATTAACGTCGGAAACTACAGCACTAAGGACATCACACTGTAACGTCTCACGTGTTGCGAAATGAAACGCACAGCGGGTGCTCGGAAAAGCACGGGATGGGGCGGGTGTGTGAGGCAAGAATGAAACGTGCGGCATCGTAACTTGCAACATTGTGCCGTATCTAGGTCGCGCGCACGCTGGACGACGTCCTGCTGCTTGTTATTTGCTACCGCAAAAAAGCGCACAGTTCACGGCACGTCGAGATGGCTGAGCAGCGGCAGGAATCGCTAAGGCTTCAGAGAACGCAATGTGCATAGCGCGTATCTGACTAGGTGATACGCTGCCTCGCTGAGGTTGTGCGGAAGGAGAGGATCATTTCTCCGTAGGCTTGGCGCATCGCAGTAGTCGCCTTTCACGTACGATACTCGCATATAGTGAATATGGAGGGATGCGCAGCGATAAAAGAGGCAATGTGCTTGCACGCAGTAAAGGAGAAGGAAGACGTCCTTAATGTTCCCGTCTTCAATCTCATGGTAACACCGCATTACTGTTACTATAGCGGCGTCGCTCCTGATATGCAGGCAAAGCCCAATATTGCGCCATTACACGTTGCATCACGCAAGAGCTTTACCGTGACTTGGCGATGCTCGGATATCGCATGGCGAGCCTTCGCATAGCGCAAGTGCATCACGACGCAATATCGCATGCTGGCAGCTTACAGACGCTCTCTTGGGTGCCAGGGTTTACCTTCGGCCCTGTAGGACATGCAAGGTGAACTTTGGGGGAAAAAAATGAACCGGAAACGTCGCCCAATGAAAGTACTGCCCAGAAAGGTAACAAATCTTCCATATCAATGGTGCTTTCTACGTTGGTGCTCATGCAGTAATGGAAACATTTGTTGTGAGCAAATGTTCAAGGTGGTTTTTTTTCGGGCTAAACATTTCGGCCAGTAGGTGCGATGCTCCCTCTGCTTAACCAGGCCGACAAAGTATTAAAATAAGCGACGATCAGCTAACGCAATCATATTGTGTTTCATTATTTCTCAGAATACAGAATGAACTAGTAAAGTTATACTGTTTGAAAGGAGGGAAAAGATGAGTTCTCTGCGCACAAAACGACAAGTGACATGTTTCAGCTTCCATGAATACTTCGTGCAGTTGCGCTTTGGCTCAGGAGAGATTGAGGAAAGAAAGGGGAAAGGCAGGGAGGTTAACCAGAGGGGAAAATCCGGTTTGCTTGCCGACGCTGAGGAGAGGGGGGAGGGGGAGGTAAAGTGACAGAGAAGTAGAGAGAGAGAAAGAAAGGGAGCCCAAATACGCAATCGCAGTTGGTCACTGTCGCCGCATGCTTTCACCGCACAGCACAGCAACACTTGTAGGACTAAAAACATCCGTTCAAGCTACAGCCGGTGGTCCAACTCTGTTGGCCGCAAGAACTGCAACAGTGCCCTCGTCGCCATCCGCTGCGATGGCTTGGTTCAGAAGATATACTGTACATGTAGAGAGAATTATGTAGAAATATCATGATAATTTCAAACCACAAGCAGAATATAGCGCTATTTTAACAACTAGTATGTCGAGTGGTGTCTAACGATGACGGGCAGAATAGGCTCATACATCGCGAAACTCGTATGCAGTATTTCCCACCTGGCCCCTCCCCCCCCCCCCCCAAAAAAAAAGCTGACAAGCTTCTGAAAGCTATACAAGACCTGCAACAGGTTATCAGTCTGGCCTACCTATATTTCGTGAGGCCAATGGCCAGATAAACACGAGTGTAACGTCGCCCTCATATGAGCAGGCATTTTGTACGATATTAGATTACACATGAGATTTGACTGGCTACATTATTTGTTCTATTGCAGATGGAAGAGAACCTAATTTGTAAATGACATTCCTCAGCATTTATAAATTAAAGATACAGAAAAAAATATGTGTTGTTTTCACGAGGAATCTTAAAATTATATGTTGAATATTTAAATAGGCTTGTCATGTGCTCTTGCTTCATTCTTGTTCATGCCATTCACTTCTTGAAGCGGCCACCATTAGCCATGGCCTCATGCGTCCAAATAGCTGGATATTTAAGTTTCGCACTTTTAACAACGATATAATAAACACACCTGAAGGCAACTGTGTCTAGACGGCTGTACGACGGCCGTCCGAATACTTGGCAAATCGTTGCAGTGTATGAGGTAAATTTGCGAAACAGGACATGTTTACAAAGTGATAAGATACACTTTAAAGTTAAAGATTCGGCAGATATCTGCCTGGTTGGGGACAAATGAATTAAAGAGAAGGAAAACTTATACTTGTTACAAATCCCCTAAGTCAACCTGAGCTCGACGGCGAGCGAGTGGTCACACTCTCGCCTTCACTACCCTCCCCACGTGTGCTCTCTGCCGCATACATCTGTAGAAGATATCTTGACACTACGCCAGTACCGAATGTTACGTTGGCGTTATTTTCTTCTTTGTAGACACCGTCCACACCCGCTTATCAGTACTCCGCGCTTTTAGGCTACAAGCTTTCGCTACTGTTGTCGTCGCAAGTACAGGGTCGACCACATCTAAGGTGAACACCTCATTAGTATTCGAGCCGGTAAAGCTACAGCGTTTATTCTACTTCATGAGTGAAATGCTCGTTATACGATTTGTAATCATGGTGTCGATAAACACAATAATGATTTTTCGAATCATGTACTCAACATCAGCTTCTATGATGTCTTGCATAGTAATGAGGTGTTCACCTTAGATGTGGTCGACGCTGTACAATCCAAAACACTCTGTGAAATCAATTGGTTGCCCACGGCAGGCAAGCGAGATGACGAGGAAGAGCGGGCATGCAACTGACATGGCAAAGGCGTGAAGGAGACGGATCAGAACTGACGTCCCTGGTATGTCGACATCCCTGTGACATCCCTGTATCCGTCGTCAGCTTGTGCCCTGGGGACGTATTCTGAAACGATCCACTGCGGCGATACTATCGCCTTGGCCACGCCTCCAGCCAACGGCGCGCTGATTGCCTGCTTTAGCCAAATTGGATGAGCTGACTGGCTGGTTGAGCCCGACGTCATACAATTTTGCTCAACCAGCCAATCAGCGCGTGCCGGATGGCGATATGGTCGCCGAGGCAATACTATCGCCGAAGTGGATCGTGTCACAATACGTTCCCTGATTTTGTGACGTGCAGGACCTTGCTAGTTTCACGACGGGTGAAGAATAGACCATGAAATCCGGAGAAAAACACGCGATTGCTTTCTGAATAATAAAAGTTAAGTGTCATTACTAATTTGTCCGTGAAGTGGTATTATGGCACATAGTTTTGGAAAGTTCGTAAGGCTGTGAAGACGCACACTTTTAGTAAGCGATAACATGTACGCGCATGGAATTTTGGACTCATCGTCTCTATGCAGCCAAAGGCAGTGTTCTGCCAGGAAGAGCGTGTCCCTTTCTTTCTCTTGAGATTCTTTTTGGTGACGACGGAAATGTTCTCCAAACTGTGACATCGTCTCAAACAGCGAAAATTTTTACAAATCAGCCTCACTCCTTTTTTGATTTTGTATTTCAGTATGAAGGCTGTTTTTTTTTTTCTTGTAACAGCGTTATGGAAAACGCGTGCCTTCGGTCAATCGCTACAAAGCTGCCCTGTGTATGGAGTGGCTAGATTCCCCTCGATCTGCAACCTGCACCTTATCCGCTTGGTCATCCTCGCAACATTATTGTACAATAAATACATTAAAAATTCAGATTCTATTATCCCCGTCATTTAATACCCTGATTATCTTCGCGCAAGTGCTAGGTCACTTGAGCACACACACACACAGGTGTGCTACCGCTGCATTACCTCAGAGTATCAGTTGAGAACATGTTTTCCAATACTTATTACAGAACAAATTTACGAATCATTCAAGGGCGGTTGGTCTTACGAGTTATCGGTGAAAACAACCAGGAGCAAACGCGAGCCGTGAGTAAGGGAAGAAGAACAATGCAATGGCCTCTTAGGATGGTAGTTTCCCTGCGCTCTAGAGCGCTTTTGAACGGCCGACCTTCTTCGGTTTGTCGAATCGGGCGCTTTGGTTACATTCCGATAGTTTTTCCTAATCGCTCGACTCCAGGTCAGAGCCACTGAAAGGCGCTCCCAGCATTTCTGTCGGAGCAGCCGAGAAATCTCGTTGCGTTCCGGTCACGTGACCCCACCCTT
>NC_051156.1:70183498-70286524 GCF_013339745.2 Dermacentor silvarum
TACATTTCAGCCGAAACACCGTTCTAAGCTCTTGGTCAGCGAGGGTGTATTGCAGAAAATCACTGTAACTGGTCAGTGTTCAAAGACCTGCTTCACTGCACAGTGGCATAGCCAGAAATTTTGTTGGAGAGGAGGGGGCTCACGTTGCAGCGCGGCCTCCCTTATAGAATTGGTCGAGGGACAAATACATCAATAATAACTGCATTGCCAATGCCAATGTCATTGTATATTAGAGGCTGCAAACAACTACTGAATGCTACCCACTGTCACGTAGTAAAATATTTTTTTTCATAAAAGAATATTTCGTATGTCCCAAAAATTGTGGCAGAAATAACTGATATCACTGCTTTCGCGTTTTTTTGTATTTAATAAGTAATAAAATATCACGCGAACTTTAGACTATACCAGTTCCAAAACAAGCAAGAAGTGCGTACAGCTGGGTGTGAAAAACGTAAAGGCCATGAATAGAACAAGTTGAGCACAAATATTTTGATAAATCTTTCATTCACGAACCTTGTTACTTTTTGTAGAGTCGCGAGCAGAAGTTGGAGACCATGGCATCAGCAAAAAATTAATATATTTAAAGCGCAGCTGCGCGGCCCGAATGGCTTAATACGTTGTATTTATCCAACACGCGCACCTAAGCTTGCGCTCTTGATTTCAGCCGGAATGCCCAGCTGTGAAGGAAAAAAAAAAATACAATCGTGGCAGCAGAGAGGCGGCCTTTCTGTACCGACGTGGGAGCGGCCCGCTACGTGCTGGCGCGCGTTCCGAGGGACCGTAATAAATTTTATCATACCATCATACCATACCTTTGGTCCACAAACTTTTGCTCGTGACTGTACATATGCAACGGCCAGGGAAAAACCTCGATGACGCTGTCCTTCGTTGAAATAGATTGCGCATGAGCAGTTGTACCTGTCGTGTATTGTAATTACAGCGATAATATAGTTGCAACAGTGAGTACATATAAGAAGGAGGAGTTCTGCAAGATGTATATTAGAAATGCGAAAATAGAATGGAATATACAAATGCGAAGATACAAGTTTATAAAGGGCACAAAGGTGTCACTGGAAACAAAATGCACTGTTTGCATACACAAAGCCTCCAACAAGATGTTAAATATATGGATAAGTTTCCAATAAATCTACGTATTTAAGCAAACGTCACTGTATAATGCGTCAAACACAAGACAAGTAGACATGGTGCAGTCACATAAAGTAGCTAGAAATAGTAAGGGGAACAGTCTGAAGGTTTTCTTTTCTACAAAAACGCATAAGGTAGATGTCCCTTTCAGCACCATTGTTAGCGAAGGAGGGGGGGGGGGGGCTTGGCAAAAGAATGTTAGTCAGTTTTTACTGAAGAGCCTTAAGTGACTCACGGTTGTTGATCCTTTCCGCGTGAGGAAATCTGAAGAAGTCACTGAATATGGGAAACACAACGAGAGTATAGATTATGGCTTGTCTGTCGACGTTGAGGACTGGTTTTATTCAGTACCTCAAGATAAGCTTTTAGTTGCTGTTAGGAAAGTGCATTGAACAGAGTGGCGAATGCGATTTTCCAAACCTCCCGCTTGCTTGTCGGTCATAATTTAACGCTTTTAGAATTTTATCTTGGTGTAACATTTATTGTTTTTAACGAGCAGCCCTTTCTGCAACGTAGAGGAATGTGTATTGGGTCTTGCGTGGCTTCGATTCTATGCGACATATCTTTAGGCTGATATTGACAGTGCGCTTGATTGACTTTTAATGGAGGAAGGTATTCAAAGTGTTTCAGTACGTCGATGACTTTTTAATTGTTTTAAACAAAGAGGACGGTTTCACTGCCACTGGGAGTACTTTAGATGTTTTTATTCAAGCTGGACAGGGTTTGAGTTTCACTCTTGAATTGCTTGGACTGAGGGGTTAAGATTCTGGATCTCAGGCTAACATTTAGTGTAGGCCAGGTTTGCTGAGAGTACCTCCCACGGTTTAAGAAGTGTCTCCTGCCCTTTGACTCTGTCCACTCTAAAGCTAGTAAAAAGGGGCATTGCATTACAATGTCTGGATGCTGCGCTCCGTATGTCATGCCCGCATTATTCAATGCAGCATAGCTTTGACAATCAGATTGGTCGCCTACTAGCAGTAGGATTCCCTGAGTTGCTTGTTGTTGCGGTGGCCGAGTCTATCCTGCAGAGGGTAAAGAACAGAGCTGGAGCGGAAAGGGCTGAGACCCAGCGATGGATGGCGAGACCCGTAGCCATGCCATATATGCATCAGGTTTCGCACAACCTGAAGAAGGTCGCGAACAGACATCGTATTCCCGTAGTCTTCACGGCTCCTAATAAGCTATCCAGGCTCTGCCCTCAAATTTGCGGTGACAGGAAAGGAGGTTGCCAAACCACCCATGATAGCCGCTTCGTGGGGTGTGCGACAAGAGTAGTATACTCCGTCCCCTTGTTGTGCGGGAAGGTGTACATCGGCCAAACCGAACGGTGCATAAACGACCGGCTCAGGGAGCATGCGCTAAAAGTTAAGAAAAGAGAGGACAGGTATGCACATTTGGTTGCCCACATCATTACGTGTGGTTGCGAGGCACGATTTTATGAGACCACTATCTTAGGCAAATCAACAAACTACACGGCTCGAGTGGCTCTAGAAGCATTCTACATCCACAAGAACTCAGATATTTGTATAAGCGAAGCGTCAATTCTTTTGCACGTTGCCGAACTGAACTAAAAAAATAAATTATGGGGTTTTACGTGCCAAAACCAGTTCTGATTATGAGGCACGCCGTAGTGGGGGACTCCGGAAATTTGGACCACCTGGGGTTCTTTAACGTGCGCCTAAATCTAAGTACATGGGTGTTTTCGCATTTCGCCCCCATCGAAATGCGGCCGCCGTGGCCGGGATTCGATCCCGCCACCTCGTGCTCAGCAGCCCAACACCATAAGCCACTGAGCAACCACGGCGGGTTGCCGAACTGAACTATTTGAACTCTGTTGCCTGAGGCAGATAGTACTGTTAACTTTTTTAGATTTATTTTTATCACCTCGCATGGGAAAGGGCCGTGACACTGGTGTACGTCGTTCACATTATAAATGGGATGGTTTGTTGACTGAAATAAATGGTTAGTAGTAGCGCTCGTCCGCGTCTGTCGTGTCTTCGTGTGTGTTGTGCGTACTTTTTTGCGCTATGTCTGAAAGTAACTCGTGATATGTACTTAGGCCGTGCGGTGGTCGCGACAGCGCCATATGGGTAGATAATAGAGGAATAATGCAGAAATCAGTACTAAAATGTGTAATTTAACTGCCTGCAGAGCGGCGACAAATTTTCTGCACACAAAATTAAGGAAGGGTATTGCTTCTGTTCAAAAAAAAAAAAAAAACTAAAAGCGGATAGCTATAAAGGAAAAAGACCAAACGAAAGCCACAGATGATGCGGCAAGTTAAACTACCCAATATCCGAGTGTGTTTGTTGGGAAACGCCGCGAGGGCCGTGCTTTCAATAAACAAGGTCGGTAAAAATTGGTTATTGATGTCCACGTAATTTTGTTTTCACACGATAATTTTGATCATGATGCTAACTGTTTGAATAAACGGCGAAAATTTCTGCGGTTTTAGAAGCTAATGAACAGTCATACGTTTTCATAATTACGAGTTTAGGAACCAGAAGGAACAGAACTCTTACTTGCATTGATTCTTGCCGCTTCGCTATCTAAAGGACAAACTTCACTCGGCGGGGAAGTTTAGTGAAGCGGCCAATGACTTCGGACACGTTCATGCTGACGTCTCTCTGGACGTATATAAGCGCCTGCCTAACCATGTGTTCCTCAGACATTGTAGAGCGCAAGTAGTTTTTTAGTAATCTCATGTTAAATATATAATATCTGCGCTTGAAGTGGTCACTGGAAGGGTGACTAGAATCTGAAGCCGTTTCTACACATTTACATAGAACCTGCAGTCGCAATGATAGATCCTTGTTTAGGTACCTTGCACAAACAGTAAACTGTTGGATACCGGCAATATCCGTTGTTTCGTCAGCAAATATGGAGAAGCAGCCTGCACCATTTACTTTTGCATCTAGGCTTTCTTTGATAATTTCACCACAAATTTCTATAATTAGGTTTTGTACATCCGGGCTTAATTGCGACGTATTACTGGGGCAACATCCAAATGGTTCTTCAGATATGTATCTCCACAATCAGCTCGCAGATGAAAACACTCTGAAAATACCAATATTTTTAGGGGGGATTTGCTTAAATCCATAGGACCACTGTCCCTATGGCCACGGAGAGCCAGACCTTGTCGTCCACAAAAAAGAACCGCCTCAATAATAGGTTGTTAACTTTCTTCTGTTTTCTCTTATTTTACTTTGCCTGCCCTGGTCCAGCTGATTGATCACATCGGGCGCCCTTCCTGAAAATGTTTGGAGAAAATTATCAGCTGCCAACTGGCAGTCACGTTCATATTTATTATTTTCGTGTGTCAAGATTATTCCGTACTTTTGACTACAGCATCCCCCATTGCCCCTGTTCAGATTCGGGTCGTTAAAATCAGTCAGCGAAAACTACCGGTATTTTACGCTGGGCAAACAAGTCAAGCAATTGTTTCTCGTGGTGTATGCGGCTGCCACATTTAGATGGAGGCGAAATGCGCAAAACGCCCGTCTGCTTGCGTTGTAGTGCACGTTAAAGAACCCCAGGTGGTCAAAATTATTCCGGAGCCCTCCACCACGGCGTGCCTTATAATCAGAACTGGTTTTGGCACATAAAACCCCAGAAAGAAGATGTTTTTTTTAGCTGTCTCACAGCCTGGGGAATCCACAGCATGATTAGGTACTTAATACGGGTGTGGCTAATGTTGCTGACCATGTCGCACCGGCGCTTTCCGAGTTTTCATTTTTTCCAACATGTGAAGGCAAATTCGCTTTTCGAGTTCATAAAACGTATCTGATACTCTTAACCATAGGAGTAAGGGGTCGTTGGCACGCTCGTTGAGCGTTATATTTATCTGACTTCTGCAACCTGTGCTGCCGCCCTTTAACCGGCACCGCCGTTGGCCGAGCGTCGTCACGCCGTGACAAGTGATATAAGTCGTTCTACTCGGCACAGAGCAGAGAACATGGAGGAAACAACGCCGGTATACCACTTGCTTCAGCTCTTGTGCCATCCGTATCGGCAAAGGCGCGTTCCCATCACGGTGTCAGGAAGCACTTCTGGCCGCTTAGGCCGGAGCAGCGGTCTCACTCCTATCGCGTGCACTCGAGCAGTATACACGGTCGCCCTCATCGCCGCGCAAGAACTATCTGCAGCAACTCTGAGCATGACGGGACGCCGGGCACCGGGGCTGCGCAAATCGCAATGAAAGTGGGAAAGCTGTTTACTCTGTGCCGTGCAGACGGACCGTTGTCTACAGTAGCCATTAATGCGAAAGCATTACATGAGCCATGAGGCAGAAAAGCCGGCGTCGTCCACAACGAGTGGTATCAAAAGTCAATGTGACGTCATCAGCGTTTTGAATGAAATCAGTAGTAATAGAGAAGATAGTAAATGGTATGACAACGTTAATTAGTAGTAATTATGGGCAGGTATTGTGAATTAAGGTGAATTACAGAGAAGTGAATTAAAGTTACAAGTTAGAGTAGGGTGACTTAAGGTGGTGTCAAGTGAATGAAGGTGAAGTAAACTAAATTATTATGAATTAAATTTGGTTAAGGTGGATTAAAGTGGATCATCATATCAACTCGAAGCTACTTGGCGATGAGTTCTGAATGGTTGTGGTCTGGTGAATAATGAACGCAGAGAAAAGAAAGCGAAGGAAGGATCGCAAACAGGTTGTGATACTTCAGAAGTCTTTATTGGTAATGACAAAGAGAAGTCATAATGCTTTCGCATTCAAATCACGTAAGGATACTTAAGGTACAATTTTTTTTGCGCACGGCCGCCACAGAGCTACTATCTCTTTAAACCCCACCGCGCCTCTACCTGCCATATAACTCTTTGCAGTAAACCTTCTCTGTGATAGCGTTCATGATCCACCGTTAAAACCCGCCATGTTTGGCTACGTCATAGTGCACAGCTATCGCTTTAATATCAACAATCTTTTTAATCTTCGGCGGAAACGTCCGTCACATCCAATTATCCTCACGTTGCAAGGGCAGCCCCCGCCACATCCGAGTTGCACCCCACCGCCCGTATACTTCGGCCGGCAGCATGCTGCACTGTCAATGCTTGAAGGGGTCTGCTGCGTCACGGCGCGAAGCTCCCCTCGCTAGAAACCGGCGTAGTTTCTGCGCGCGCTAAGAGTGCATGTTTCTTTCCCCTTAACCACTACGATTAGCAACATCTAGGTTGAAAAAATGAAATTAAATTATTGGCTTTTACGCGCCAAAACCACGATCTGATTAGGAGGCACGCCGTAGTTAGGGACTCCGCAATAATTTGGACCACCTGGGGTTCATTACCGTGCACCTAAATCTAAGTACACGGGTGTTTTCGCATTTCGCCCCCATCGAAATGCGACCGCCGTGGCCGGGATTCGATCCCACGACCTCGTGCTCAGCAACCCAACACCATAGCCACTCAGCAGCCACGGCGGGTTGGAACAGATAGAAAATTGAAATGAATCACAAGCATCGAAGTTTGCATTGCGAGTATTATGAAGTACAGTTTCATTTTTTTCTTGCAATTTATGATATGTGACAGTCTTTGTGATGACTTTAGTTTCCTGTTTTACGTTTAGGCTACTGACACTGCACGAACTATATTTTTTGTCATACTACGGAATACAGTCAGCAGAGTGTGGCTCATAAACACATCGGGATAATGAGGTGTAATTTGTGGATACATTCCTCGCTATGGGTAATATAGGAGCGCCTTTATCGCAAATATGTATCTTGGTTCAGAGCGCTTTTGCTGAAATTGGACTGATTGTCCGCGCTTTCCGTGGAGCTACCGAAGTTACTGAAAGCCTTTCGTTGTTTAAAGGTGTAAGCCTTTCGATGCCAGGCGCCTGAATTACACACAAAGAACGCGCTCGTCTGGAATCAGAAAAGTCGCAAGCATCATGCCAAGGTCGGCATTACCCTTCTACGGGTTAGTCGCGTCCTTGACAAAAAAAGAAAACCGGGGAGTGACAAGTCATTTTTAACGACGGGCTGTCGTTCTTATCGTGATCACACATGACGACTTGCGCCAACGTACCGCGCTTTGTCGGGAAGCTGTGATGGTTCATTCTTTAGAAAGGGTATTCAGTTTTTTCCGCAACGTAACTTACTTTACCGGGGCAGATTTAAAAATATAAAGGTCACGAGTCAGGCGGTGGTACCTAGGTGAAATGAACACCCGAGAAAGATGGACTTGTAGTCACTTTCTTTTGGAAGCGCTGATAACGTTGCAGTTTAAACCACGATAGAACTTCGTACACAGTATTTTTACCAACAGCTTAACAGAAGGCTATTCAGTCCTGATATTATTAAACTTATAACTTTTTAGCAGAGACACTCTCACATGACTTCAACATATATACAATAAAGGACTCTCTTTTCCACCGTGACTTAACCTAGGTACGTTGGCGTACTTCATGTAATAATCCCAGTCAGCCTACTCACATATACCGCATTACTAATAACATCTATCATGGCCTCGGCTACATCCCAAGAAGCAATTGCCTACCTCTTGTCATTGCTAAAGATTCGGTAGGCGTAAGACAGGCCAAAAATTCGAATATGAATGCCCTTTATGGAATTAGCATGGAACCTTCAGAGATATAGAACGTATGCATTGCACTCGAGTCTGTCCAGAAACAGACAGTAACATTAATTTACTCTAACTATTCATTTATCATCTGTGTTAATAAACAAAATGCATGCTGAGCTTCTATCGCTAGGTTTGCGTCGTGAAGTCACCTGACTTTGCACAAGTTCTACAATTCTACGCTCCAATATTCCATCATCAAGAGCTCGGCGCTTGTCATCACGTATAAGGTGGAAAAGCAGTCTGGCCTTCAGAACGTATAGTAAGCGTCCAAAGCTTTCGCACGCCTGAAGCTGAAAAAATATTATATTTCTACACCTGAGGCACGCATCGTGGTATTCGTATTTGCAGCGTATATATATATATGCTGGTCTAGAGTACAGAAAAGTGTTGCATGCTTTTACTGGCTGTAGGCGTAGCTGCGTTGAAAATGAACTTATTTGCAGAATCTCGGCCGCGTAAACTTTTGACGGTGACTGTGCCATTGAACACCTGTATTTTCTTTATTCTGCGCACAACTTTTTTTAATGAATGGCCTTCCAGCCAAAGTCATGCAATGCTTACACCTGGTTAATTTTCAGGACAGCCATCTCAGACATGATGTGTTAAGTATAAGAACTAAACTACTATGTAGCACGTCATTATTATCACCAATGAGGTGTAATAAATTTGTAAACAAATAAAGGTAATAACATTGCCTATTAAATTTTACTCAAATCTCAGGACCACTTCAAAACTTCGCCTGTTCGTCTTGTGTACCTTCCTACGCTTTCTAGGAAACTGAAAGGGAGAAAACCAAGTGTGAAATTGACATCTCCTGTGGCACCATGGCAGAAAAGGGAACGTTTGGCTTAGTGGGACCATATGAAAGGTTCAGCTGCCATTGTGCTACTCACGCACAAGGAACGACACTTTTGTATTTTATTTATAGGCAGTAGACAAAATGATAAATGATGCTCAGTGCACGCTAGCGTGATCATGACAAAACGACCGTACCGATATGGGTCATAAACGATTATAATAAAGGAACATTTCTGCAAACTCTCACGGCGGTCCTTTCTCATGTTACTTCAATTGTTCAAACATGTTAAATTTAGGGTAGGAGAATATTCTCGCAGAATTACTAAAGAATTGCACCAGTAATTATATCATGGTGCTGTGACCTGATTCAGCAATAGAGTTAGTCAAGAACAGAACAGCAGAATGCTATATGGCAACTTCGGTAATTGTAGCCGAAAACAGTGTCTTCTTGCACAACTTTGTGGGCATAACTCAAAAAGGGTGTGGTCTGTGATTGAAATCATTCTCTATATTTACACGACAGGCTACATTACACGTCCCAGAGTCTTTTCGCATAATTTCCAATACTCCTCTGCGTAAGTTGTGGTAAAAGGGTAAAAGGATATGAAGACCTTTAGTATTTCTGGAATTTTGTGAAGGTATATGGGAATGGTTCAAATGATAAGACACGTGCGCTGCATATTGAGGGTAGAATGTATGTTTCGAGGTACTGGTTTGTACTAAGCAAACAAGCTTGTGCAATAATTCGGACAGCCTTCATTTGCACCGAAGATCAAGTATACGCAAAAATTCTGCTTTGATATAATGCAAATATACTCAGTGAAATAGCTTCTACTGTATTCCTTTGTAAAAGTACTACGTCTGGGGCTGCAGCCAACTTTTCTACTTCTGTGTCTTTTAATTGCACACACTGGACGCTATTTATTTTTTGGTACGTTTCAAGCCGCACAAGAGTTGCACAAACACGCCTTTCCCAAGACATACGTGAAAAGGCAAAATATTTCTTATTAATGTCTTCATAAATATTCGCCTTAAGAAAGAAATGAACTTTCAAAACACGTTACCTGGGTTTATTCTCCAAAATACAATATACCTAAAGTGCAAAATATGTTTGGAAGCACGTTAGCATGTTCTCGAAATCCGCCAGCTATTTTTTTAGGAAGACGTTGGTACAGTAGAAAGAAACCAAACAAGAACCGTAACCAAATGACCTGCATTTCGGAATATGCCATTTGGTGGTAAACCTCCAAAGTGATAAGAAGCAGCGCGGCTCAACTGGCTTCGAACTTGCGAACTCACGATCGTGGTATCAGTGATCTTGATCTGTGGTCGCTCAACACGCTCGGCTACCGCTTTGAAACGCTGCTGTTGGCGAAAACTAGGTTTATGTATGTACCACAATAAATTCCGCGACCTTGTTATGAAAACTGCGATTTTGGAACAACTTCTTTGCCATTTCAAGAGCTGCTCCTGCAACTAGCTGAAAGCTGATTCATTGAAGTTGATAAATCCCCAGGAATACGTCAATCGATGCAATAGGCTCATCGAAAATTGCTTTTTACTGGCCAAAAAAGCCACCAAAATGTTGGCTTTTCAATAGACTCCCATACTTGAAACTTCGCCCGCAATTTGGAACGGGTTTTCTGCCGTAAGTAATGATACCACTTGCATGAGATTTCGGGCTAAGCGCCTAGAGCCTATTTCCACGGGAATATTTTAAAAGATGGCATCTATGATTAGTTATTTCAAAAAAAAACGACGCTCTCCCATAGAAAACGCGTATGTTTTCAGAGGCGGCCGCTAGAGGCACTGTTCGGCGATGTCCCAAATTCCTGGTAATGTATAACAATTTTACACGCCTTTCATTTCAATATCTGTTTCTTTTAGGCTCATTGTAACTGCTGTATGCTACATACTTGGTGCAGGTCGAGGCATCTCTCCTTTATGCCTCTCTCACTTTCTGTATGCTACATACTGGGGCCGGATTCACAAAAACGTTCTCACGCTAAAACTGTTCGCAGAAGCAGGTGTCAGCCAATCGTGGTGCAGCACTTACGATCGAAAAGCTTTCTGAATTCGGCCCCTGGTGCTTTGTTTCTCTGTTTTAGATCTTGTTTGGTTTGGGTATCACTTCTTATAATGTTACCTTGAAAAAAGTTTTAATGCGTGTATACATCCTCCCCGCTATAATCCTCCTCGAGCGAATATGGGACTGTGTGATAAATAAATGAAAGACTGTTCCAGTGACTGAATCGTCCTAGTTCTGTTTTCAAGAAGGCCTAAATGTGCGTGCGATGAGGTGAAATTTAGTCACGGCGTTACGCAGGCTAATAACCAAAGTGGGCCAAGCAGCAATAAAACATATACGTACCGCCGCAAATATACACAGGCTTCAAGCGTTGAGTTGTACGAACAATGCTGAAAATGTGTTCCTATAATAAAGTTTTACCGCATGGCCTGCATACTGGTTCTTGGTTCACTAAAGTCATGTTATTCTATTGATGGTATAGTCGTATGCACAGCGTCATATGCAACAGTTGTCGCCTTGCATCACCCTTGAATCACCTGTTAACAATAATATTGTCGAACTTAGTGTGTCCTAGTCGTTTTCCCTCATTCCTTTGGTGCAAGATATCATTTTGTAGTTGGATTCATGATCTGTCTCGTTAGCGAATTTATTGTAAGGATAAGACCATGCCGCGTGCAGTTGTGCCTTTTCTCTGTGCTCTATTATGTCTGACTAGCGGCATTTTCAAGCTTAGTAGATTAAATAGAAGAAGCAAATCAATGCAGCACTTACACCATTGAACATTGATTTGGAGAGCACAAATTTTTCATGTGCCAAGAAAATGACAACGTAAGGGTGTGTAAATCGCGTCATGCCACTCAAAAAGCTTTTAGCATTTAACGAGAATGCATCAAGCAGCTGCTGAATATCGTATTTGGCCGTTTTTTTCCCGAAGCTCTACACAGCGCCGCCACACACGTCGCACTGCAGGAAACGCGAATACTGTCGAAAATTTTAACAACTTCATATTTTGAATGCCTATTGTAATCAGAAAAAAAAATTTCTGCCGACTTTTTTCTAGCGCAGCATGGGCCAGAAAGAAACCAAGTGCTAAGATCCAAAGACAGAGAGTTGATGGACTGTCACTATCCGCTTTCAAAAGCACAAAGCCAATTTGTCTTGTTTGTGGTAAGGTTGTAACTGTTATTTGACCGACTAGGGGGGTGGGATGGTTTTTTGGCGAGGAAACTAAGTAGTAGCCCTGGCATTGTCCGATAAATGACCATACCCTGACAGTCCATGTGTCGGCCCCACGAGGGTGGAGCCACGTGTGCAACTTTCAACAAAAAAAAACAACAACTACAGCGCCAAAGCTTGTAATACTCGCCTGCGCGCACTACCGTTAAATGTCGCACGTTTAATAAAAGGAAAAGAAAGATGAAGTAGCACTGTGCTTTTTGATCACCTCGGACGGGGACTACTTCTATGAACGCCGAACGCAGATGACTCTACCTACTGCAAGAATGTTTAGGTGTTTCCGTCGAACGAGACAGTGACGTTATTTTAATGTATTGAGACGCTGCCCAAAACAAACAGGAAGAAAACAACAAGAGACGGGAAAGAGCGCACACTACCTAATACCACCATTTTTGGGCACTTGTACTTTGGATTCACTTTTAAAGATACGGCTTGCGCGAGAGAATATATCCATTTTTCCAACAAGGAATCGACCCACCACCCGAAATTCTCTTTCTGCGTGCTGATCAGCGCCATCCAATAGAAAACCGGATTTACGACATGTCTATGCCACCGTATACGCAGTGGCAGGCACCAAGCTGCTTTTTGTAAACGACACGCTGTGCCCCATTTGCTCGAAAAAAGATATCGGCACTCAGTCGCAATAAGACAGAACTGCGCCTGTATTCGAAACTTGTATGTGTATTGCGCCTGGCTTGAGCGTAATAAGTAATAATAATATTTACTACAATAATATCAACAATAAGGTCAATTTCGCCCGACAGGCGAATCACTGATTGCGACAGAAATTTATTCGACAGCTGTGCAAACTAAGGTTAGTCCTTTTATCAGCTGCAT
Source organism: Dermacentor silvarum (assembly GCF_013339745.2). Classification (NCBI taxonomy): domain Eukaryota; kingdom Metazoa; phylum Arthropoda; class Arachnida; order Ixodida; family Ixodidae; genus Dermacentor; species Dermacentor silvarum. The sequence continues at coordinate 70,196,136 of NC_051156.1, forward strand.
AAACTGCTGTAAACATTCGCTTACTAACTAAATTAACCTGCACGTTGTCACGCGCGCACAATCACACACGAACACATCTCTCTCGATAAGCGCGGACACTCGCTGTCAAAACGATGGCGTGGGGGAGAGCGGCAGCAACAGCGAGCGAATTGTCCATCGTGCTACTTCTAGCTTCAACGAGAACTAATTGCCCCGAGAATACATCGCACACGGAGGCATCAGGGGTGCTTTAACGAAAAGCTATTCCAAACTGCTTCTATTCTATTTTTGCAATCAGGCCTCCATGATTGCCCAACTTTACTTGTCTTTCACGCAACGTAAAGGGAAAATATTACCGTAGCTTGCACGGGAGGCGCAATGCTACAGAGAAAGCGGAGCTGATGGGCACCTAGCTTGGCCTGGCTTTTGGGCTAGGCTAAGCACTACCAAGTCATCCCCAGCATTTCCGGGATTTATTGATCATTTATTGATTATCGATTAGCTACTGGTTGACTATCGATTGTCTATCGATGACAGACTAAGCTTAAGTAGTCCCAACCATGCTTAGCTAGACTTAACCAGGCTCAGCTTCGCCAGTTCACAGAGGTATGTGCCATTGCGCTTGGACCCTTTCTGCACTACCGCCAGGATCGGCCCACAATTTCTGTTCGCAGGTTACGGACTAACGCTCGGCTTAAACAGCTCCTCTGTTAAAGAACCGCGAGAGCTACTCATTCTTATATGACGTGTGCGCACTAATTATGCATGTGAGAACGAACAACAGAAAAATATTATTTTTCGATTCTATACCTTTTTACCATCAGCCATCCGCTATTGGTCAAAGGTTTTCGGGCCGCACCCACTTCGCCTGTCTGTCACCTCACGTCCAAAAACCATGAAAAATCACTGCGTTAAAGTGGCGTGTACGCACTAAAGATGCATTATTACGCCGATCAAAACTTATTTTTTTTAAATAGCCGGACACTGCCCCGTTCCGACATGAATAGAAGGTGGGTACCCGCCGATCGCTCTGGCACTGGCTAGTCGGAGCTGCCGTGGAGAATGGATTTATTTGCCTATATTAAAAATTTTGCGTGACATTATATGGTTGTCGAGCCCTTTCGGTACGTAAACGACACCGCTATGTCAAATTTTCTTCACTGAAAATTCGTTTTAGCTGCATTGGTACGTTTCCATTGCACGCCTGCGTGATTTTCTAGCAGACACCGAAAGCTAAGTACGAAGAAGCAGGGCAAACGCAGACGCCGGCAACACCCTCCTCATCAGGTTATCTACTTTCACTGCGCTAGCCCGGCCCCACCTTACCGCCTCCACTTCTGCGTGCTCCTCGCCGTTGGTCAGCCAATCAGGCAAGAAATATATGTCAAGTTAGGCAATGCTATTCCTTCTGAAAGCAAACAACAGTGACCTCCTATAAAATAGGAGAGCGTTTCAATAACCTTCTCAAACAACGCTGCGAGTCACCGCCCGATGCTTGCGTTGGCGGTTACGTAAATTGGACATCAGGAGATTGGAAGGAAGACAGATAGGAATAGTTTTACGTTACAGGGTCCCAGCCATCGGCCCGCCTGGACTTTGTACCCAGCGCAGATCGCTTTCGCGATCGGGGCCGCGTGGCCGCGCTCAGCCGCGTCATACGTAGCCGCCACGGGAGTAAAGCGTCCCCCACTTTCCCTGCGGCCTTGTGCGCGATGGAAGGCGGAGCGCTTTTTTACCTGCCTTCCTCCCTTGCGCACGCGAGACTGAGCAACCATTCTCTGCTCACCCTCTCACCCTTTCACTTTACCCACACCATACGACGCGCGGCCACGATGTTATCGCACTTGGACTTTATACGAAACATCACGTCGACGATGACGGCGGAAATGTGCCTGGAGTGTCCATATATTTGCAATCGCAATAAAATTATATGGATCCGACTCAGTGTGGGAAGCAGAGTAAGCGAAGCTTTCTCTGCTGTTTGCTTTGACTGACGATAGTACGCGGTGATGTTAACCGTGAATGTTTAATTTCTTCAGCATTTAGTGCAATGGGAGAGTTGTGAGTTGATGTTAAACGTTACCCTGCGTCCAACTGTTTGTCCATGTAATACACACAATACACAGCGAGACGTTCTTGCCTGAGACATTGTTGTGCGCCGTTTTTCATAACCTTCGAGGTTAAGCCACCAGGCTTCTCAGATAAATCTGGCACGCTTCCATTCGCACCGGCAACATACGGCATCTTGCTGCGATATTATCACACTCGGACTTCACACGGAACATCGCGGCGACAGCGAAGGTGACGCGGATGACGTCGGCGTAAGTGCGCCTGGAGTGTACATGTAATTGCGTTCACAATAATAAAAAAAAAGTTGTGTACGGGAAATACCGCTGCCATAAACTAGAAGCTTGTTTCCTCACAGTACGACCGAGTTTGTGGAGAAACAAGCCCATTGTATGTTTTTTTTTTTTTCGTATTTCCAAGCGATTTGGTGCGACAGCATTTAAAAGCCCGGAATCAGGTTAGTCATGTCCGAACGACTGTCAGACCAGTGTTTTCTTGCGCTACGAGGACATTGTAAGAGTCACCTTACGAGAGGAAATATTCCCGACAAGGCGGCGCTCCGAGAAGTATTGTCAAGCGACTACCTATTTGCGCAGCTAAGCAATCGTGTGGCTCACAGCAGGCCCTACAACAATTGACCCGGTGTAGTTCAGCGGTTTCGGCTTCACTTTCTCAAACCTTCACAACCTTACCTTGGCGTATAACGTGCGAGATTAGCGTACACTTAACAGGCACGCATGATTTTAGTTATACTTCCGAACTGAAAAAAAGAAACCACGCGGAAACTCCCCTGGGAGTTTTGTAAGTATGCGGAAGCATTGTGCCACTTGCTAATCGCCACGCAGCCCGGTGTCATTATAAATGTCATGAAACTTGATTCGACCAGCATAAACCCTTATCAACCCTCATCGGTCGTTATCAACCTTATCGAACACGATCCGACCGTTGTCAACTATTATCGGTCCTTATCAACCTGGATGTCCAGCGAAGCTCTTGCAAAACTACCACTACAATTGCTGAGGGGGGCATGCAATGGTCGGATGCTTCATGGTTTCATGGTTCGGATGCTTGTTTTGAACTTGTTCTTTATTGAAACATGTGCTGTTCAGTGTATTGTATGGGTGACCTCAATGAATGTATGCGCGGTTCGCTTCACTTCGCTGAGCGCTTGTAGCCTCTGCCTTACGTGGTTATGAGCCATTGCATTCGTCTTATGTGACGGACGGACAAATTTCTCATTTGGTAGGCATAGAAATGCTTATGCATTTAAAATGGCATCGTTTATTAAACGAGACGAAGCTGCTGATTTTCTCTGTAACACGGGGACTCCCTTTTCCTCTTTATTTCGTTCCGTCACACGTTCTATAGATCATAAGTTTTCCCTTTCAATTTTTTTTACACTGATAATATTCAAGCCCTCGAATTGTCGGCACATTGCACTGTCAAGTAAGCACAAGCAAACACAAGTAACAAGTGCTCTATTTGGCGATGTCCTTTTGTGTCAAAAATTTGCCTAATAGTAAATCTTTCTAAATACCTTATCTTTCTAAATACCAAATGAAACACTTTACCATGCGCCGAAACTTGAGAAAAAGGGGCACGGGCTTAGTGCTTCGATGGCACTCCATAAAGCCATTTGGCCCGCTCCTTCTTGCAGAATCTGACATCATCATCTTTCCTTATACGCCAGGGCGCAAATATGCATCGCAGCTGCACATTCGTGTCCATTTTTAGCATGGTGCACAAGCTCTTTCCCATCAATTCAACGGCGGACGAATCTTTTGCCCCTGTAGAGATGCTTTGCCGCATAGTGGCCAAACAAAAGCGTCCCAGGAAAAAAATTGACCCAGCGGAATAAAACCAAACTGAACCTACACATATAGAGAGACCTACAGTATGTGCCACTAGAGTGCAATTAGCGGATTAGTTTTTACTGTGCTGCAATTGACGTTTTAAAAATCACCCCATGCATTTTAAATGGGTCTACAAAAGTGCCCCAGGAAAAAAATCTAGCCGGCGGAATTAAACTACACTCGACATACAGCACGAGAACATTGTCGGAATTGAGTGCCTAAAGTGCAAATCGCGAAAAACGAGTCATTGCTCAGCAATAGATTTTTAAAAAATGCTGCCCATAGAGTTACGCCGACCGCATCGCCCCAGGGTCGGCTTCACAGCAGTAGTCGATGTCCCAGATTGCTGGACTTGAGACCTTTTTGGTGCCAGTGGGACCAGTATGAGCCAGTTTAACTGGTTTAACTACCAAACGGGTCCCCTGTTTAGACCCATTTCTGTGTCGGAGATTCCTGTTTAAACCTGACTGCGGGCCAAATAGGCCCCTGTTTGGTGCCAGAGCCCAGTATGAACCAGTTTGTTCGCTAAACGGGGTCCCTGTTTAGACCTATTTGTGTGTGGGGGGTCCTGTTTAAACCTATTTGCAAGCCAAACAGGACCCCGTTCAGACCCGTTTGTGTGTAAACGGGTCCTGTTTACACCTGTTTGTTGCCAAATAGGTCCCTGTTAAAACCAGTTTAAACCTGTATAACCCTGTTTGAATTTAAATAGGATTTTTAGTAGGGAATCTTCTTTTCGCTGAGTCATTGTAATTTTTTCAAAGTCATGGTCATGACTATGACTTCTACCACCATCATTTAGTGTTTCCGTCACTTAGTATCCACGTTCGAACCCATTCCAGTGGTTTTTGAGTGTTAATCTTTTTTTCGCTGAGTCGCGCTTAGTAACCACGTTTAGTACCCACGTCCGAAACCACTTCAGCGTTAATCTTTTTGCAGGGTCATTGTCATGACCTACATGACACGCATGTCATGACATTCATGTCATGAGTCCTCAGGAGTCCTTTTAACTACACCTAAGAGACCTTAAGGCGAAACCCATAGTCATGCTCATGACTATGAGTTCGACCACCAACCTTTAGCCTTTTCCTTTACTTAGTACGACATCCGAACCCATTCCATTCGTTTTTAATGTTAATCTTTTTTCGCTGAGTCATTGTCATTTTTGCTGAGTCATGATCATGACTATGGCTCTTACTACAATTCTTTAGTGTTTCCTTCACTTAGTGCCCACGTCCGAACCCATTTCAATTTTTTTTCAGTATTAATCTTTTTCGCTGAGTCATTGTCATTTTTTCTGAGTCATTGTCATGACTATGACAATCATTTAGTGTTTCCTTCACTTCGTGCCCACGTCCGAGCCAATTTCAGTGGTTTTTGAGTATTAATCTTTTTCGCTGAGTCATTGTCATTTTTGCTGAGTCATGCTCATGATTATGACTTTTACCATAATCCTTTACAGTTTCCTTCACTTAGTGGCCACGTCCTGATCCCATTCCAGTGGTTTCTGAGCATAATTTGTTTTTCGCTGAGTAATTGTCATTTTTGCTGAATCATGCTCATGACTATGACTTCTACCAGCGTATTTTAGTGTTTCCTTCACTTAGTACCCACGTCCGAAACCATTTCAGTGGATTTTGAATGGTAATCTTTTTGCTGGGTCATTGTAATGACCTACATGACACGCATGACATGACATTCATGTCATGAGTCCTCAGGAGTCCCTTTAACTACACCTAAGAGACCTTAAGGCGAAAGCCATAATCATGCTCATGACTATGAGTTCGACCACCAACCTTTAGCCTTTTCCTTTACTTAGTACCACATCCGAACCCATTCCATTCATTTTTAATGTTAATCTTTTTTTCGCTGAGTCATTATCATTTTTGCTGAGTCATGGTCATGACTATGGCTCTTACTACAATCGTTTAGTGTTTCCTTCACTTAGTGCCCACGTCCGAACCCATTTTAATTTTTTTTCAGTATTAATCTTTTTCGCTGAGTCATTGTCATTTTTGCTGAGTCATGCTCATGATTATGACTTTTACCATAATCCTTTAGAGTTTCTTTCACTTAGTGCCCACGTCCGAACCCATTCCAGTGGTTTCTGAGCATAATTTGTTTTTCGCTGAGTCATTGTCATTTTTGCTGAATCATGCTCATGACTATGACTTCTACCAGCGTATTTTAGTGTTTCCTTCACTTAGTACCCACGTCCGAAACCATTTCAGTGGATTTTGAATGGTAATCTTTTTGCTGGGTCATTGTCATGACCTACATGATACGCATGACATGACATTTATGTCATGAGTCTGTAGCGCCCACCGACGCTGCTAAGCGCGAACGCTAATGTCAGCGTTCTCGGCCGGCGCCTTGGGGCCGGCTGCGACTGACGAGAAAAATAAAGTTGGGCGGCGCGTGCCAGCGGCGCAAGCACGGCACGCGCTAGTCCGTTCTGAAAGCCTGCTGAGCTGGTCCTCTTGTTCTGGCGCTCCGCTGCGACCCCTCGGTTCTCGACAGTGGTGACTCGGGCCTCAGAGATGACCGACCCCAGCAACCTCCCGCCCCTCAGGTTACCTTCCGCCTGACGCTACCGCGCGCCCACGGGACGTCGCAGCTCTACAGCTCCGCCTGCCCACGTTCTGGCGCCACAACCCGCAGGTTTGGCTCGCCCAGGTCGAAGCCACCTTCGATCTGCACAACATCACCTCGGAGACTTCGCGGTTTCGCCACTTGCTTTGCAACCTGTCTCCTGAGGTGGCTACACCTAACTACACCTAAGAGACCTTAAGGCGAAAGCCATAGTCATGCTCGTGACTATGACTTCGACCACCAACCTTTAGCCTTTTCCTTTACTTAGTACCACATCCGAACCCATTCCATTCGTTTTATTGCGATAGCAATTATATGGACACTTCAACCGGATTTCTGCCGTCGCCGTCGCCGTGAGGTTCCCTATAGATAAAAACTTCGCCGCGCGCCGTATGCCCGAGCCGAAGCGTGCGGGGACGCGCGCTATCACGGAGAGCGAACGCACTCAATCTCCCACGCGCAAGCTAGGAAGCGGGAAGCCAGCGCCGGAGGGAGCGGAGGGGGCGCACTTCCAGTCTGCCAACAACCGGGCTCGTCGCTCGCTCGCACCGTCGCTTATCTCCACACGGCTCTGACCTTTATGCGCCGTGCATTCGCCGCTCAGTTTCCGTTGAAGCGATAGACCGCACGTACCTTCGCCCGTTGGTGCGGCGTATGCGCTTGCTGCCAGCGTTTTGACAGTCGTTGTCTGCAGTCATTCAGTGTGATCTATTCATGTTTGTTTGTGCGCGCTCACACCACGCTTGTTCAATCAGTTAGTAATAGTCGGGCCACATTTTCCAACGCACGCTACACATGCAATGCTGCCCGGGTCGGCAGTGCAGCGCTACAGGTGTGTCCCTTCGCACGCGCTGCCCACGGGAAGCGCTTCTCATCAACACCACCGTTTCACACGCGCCTTCTCGTGGTCATCGAGTCTCTCTTCATGTCGGTCTACTCACGCCGCAGCACACCTGCTTACTTAATCAGCTCATGTTTACTACAATTCATATTGCTACCAAAGCCGCTCACCTTACTTCGTATGACATTGCTGTGTTGCTATCGCATTCATTGCTTCGCCCTTAGGGCGAAACTGTGACATTTTTTAATGTTAACCTTTTTCTCGCTGAGTCATTGTCATTTTTGCTGAGTCATGGTCATGACTATGGCTCTTACTACAATCCTTTAGTGTTTCCTTCACTTAGTGCCCACGTCCGAACCCATTTCAATTTTTTTCAGTATTAATCTTTTTCGCTGAGTCATTTTCATTTTTTCTGAGTCATTGTCATGACTATGACAATCCTTTAGTGTTTCCTTCACTTCGTGCCCACGTCCGAGCCCATTTCAGTGGTTTTTGAGTATTAATCTTTTTCGCTGAGTCATTGTCATGTTTGCTGAGTCATGCTCATGATTATAACTTTTACCATAATCCTTTAGAGTTTCCTTCACTTAGTGCCCACGTCAGAACCGATTCCAGTGGTTTCTGAGCATAATTTGCTTTTCGCTGAGTCATTGTCATTTTTGCTGAATCATGCTCATGACTATGACTTCTACCAGCATATTTTAGTGTTTCCTTCACTTAGTACCCACGTCCGAAACCATTTCAGTGGATTTTGAATGGTAATATTTTTGCTGGGTCATTGTCATGACCTACATGACACGCACGTCACGACATTTATGTCATGACCTATCTATCACTCATGTTCGTCATACACTGCCTGTCATACTGTTCCAATTTTGGTACCTACCAAGTTAACGAACCACCATGAGAGCACCAGGACGTAGGCGGCAGTTTTATGACCTGCATGACACTCATTTCATGACATTCATGTCATGACATATCATTTATGTTCGTCATATACTATTCTCATAGCATGCGAATTTTGGTACATACCAAGTTAACGAAACGACCATGGGAGCACACAGACGTAGGCGGCTAGATAGATAGATATATAGATAGATATTGTCAAAGTAGCAAATGTTCGCCAAGAAATGCTTCGCATTTAATGCCGGCCCTGCTATCACCAACCCTTGTGTAATCAGATTCTTTGTGTAACACAACTTGTGTAGTACTTTCTGGAAGGCACACGGGCACGATTGATTGCGCAGGAACTGCTGCAAACTTCGACGAGTCATGCATAAAAGCCGATGCGCTTAAGTGCAGGTCAGGTTCTTGATGATCGCCGACTATGCTTACCGTTATCGTTACTTGTTTTCTGGGCACAAGTTCGCCCAATAAAGTCGTAAATTAGGAACTCACAGTATTCACACTACATTGTTTTTCAGCGTCGCCACAACGTGACATCTGGTGGAGATACTTCTGTATTCATTTACCGGGCGCCCCTGTGAAGCCGTAATCCTAGCCCGAATCACAAACCTCGCCTCGGACCATCGAGCTAGCCTCAGGATAAAAACCTTCCCCTGGAATTCCGACAAACACGAAGGCCTAGACCAAGTCGGGAGCCACGATGACGGACCCAGCAGCATCTACAGCAGCTATCGTACTTGGACAGCCAAGAGAGCCATCTACGTACCGTGGATCATCATTTGAAGACTCTGAAACATTACTAGAGACATACGAGAGGACCCCCACGTTCAACAAGTGAAGCAGCCAAGACAAGTCCGCCATGTCTACTTGTCCTTGGACGACGCTCCTCGGACCTCGTTCCAGAACAGAGAGACCAGCCTAACGACGTAGACCCGATTTCGTGATAACTTCTTGAAGGCCTTCACGAGTGTCGTACGCAAGGGGCGAAGTTCTTTTGGAAACATGAGTACAACTACCAAACGAGAACATCGTGATACTTACGAATGAGATGAATAGCCTGTTCCACAACGCCGACCCTGAGATGTCTGACGAAAAGAAAGTTTGCTTCCTAATGCGAGGTGTGAACCAAAAGCTCTTCGCAACACACCCAAGACCATCGCCGACTTCGTTTCGGAGGCTACAAGTATCCAGAAGGCTCTTGAAATGCGCACCAGACAATACAAGTGCCATTGGCAGGCCATAAACTGCGTCGAAGCTTTAAGGCTAGCCACCGACGACCTGTTCGAGTCAATTAGAGCGTTCGTACAGGAAGATCTGCGAAGTGCCCAAGGTCGCAGGCACAGGTCACCTGAATCACCGACATATTGAAGAAAGAACGTGAGCGGTTACTGGAAGTACCAGACGCTCCAGCATCGCCGCAACCCAAGCCGGAAGCGATGCCCTTCGCCACCGTCACCCACCGTCAAACTGGCGTTCCCTCACCGCGCCCACGTCAGGGGCCGATCCCCGCAACTCGGTCACCAGCCGCCGCCGCCGCCGCCACCAGAACGCCACCCTGTGAGCCCGCGCGACGACCTAAGACGGACGTTTGCCGTGCCACCAACTATGGCCCTCTGTACTACCACTGCGGAGAACAGGGCCACATCTACCGATCATGCCCATACTGCGAAAGAGGGCTACGAGGGTTCGCCGTAAACACGCAGTGGCCACAGCTTGGCGAACGACCTCCTAAGATGGTGGGATCATCTTGAACTCCGCCACTCATTGGAGATCAAGATGACCTTCTTGTTCATCTCACCAGGCAGCTACCTGTCACCGTAGCACTGACCGTACACTGGCCCAACCAGTGGCCAGTCCTAAATCTAAAAACAGCAACCGACAGGGTTGAGTTGTTGTTCGACGGAATGCCGAAGATCCTCCGCCGCCGACGACGACGTTTCAAGATCTAACTCGGTGCATTTGCAAGGACACGTCGCCATCCAGACGAAGCCTCAAGGCGAAGACTACTCCACCTATAGAAGCCCTGACGACGAGACGACGAGACGTGACTCCAGCCCGATGCAGCCGTGCCTCGGCGCCACGAGCAAACCGCAATGCAAGACGAAGAAACACTGACCTCGACGTACTTCTCCATGGCCACGAAGTCATTGATCTAGGGGACACAGGAGCCGACTACTCCGCCATCAGTGGATCATTCGCTGCAGAGTTTAAGAAAGTCAAGACTGCATGGGACGTACGGACCTCAAATCGGGACAGCTGGAGGGCACCTGATAACGCCGTCTAAAATCTGGACGGCAACAGTTACAGTTCATAACCAGACTTACCCTGCCTCGTTTGGTATCCTGCTGCAATGCTCACGGGACGTAATATTTGGCATCCTCAGCCAACACGAGGCAGTCTTCAACTTAAGACCCAAGTCGATAATGCTGTCCACAGACCGAGCGATACCAATTTATAGGGTATTCGGCTACCGCGCCTTGAATTCGCTCGAAGAACAAATCAGCATTCCGCCTCGCTCCAGCGTCACCAATTCGGTCTCAGACGTTGAAGGCGTCGTCGAGAACGTCCGACATCTACTGCTCGACCATGAAATTGAAGTTGCAAGAGTAACCACGCGATTGCGCGAAGGGAAAGCGAAAGTGCTGCTGACGAACTTTAGCAAGGATTACAAATACCTAAACAAACACACAATGATCGCATACATCAAGGAAATTATGCAAACCAGCGATGCGTTTCTCCTCTCGGGTTCAGGCCAATCCACCTTGAGGGTCATTCATCCCGAACTGGCCTTTGACATCAATCCGAGTCTCTGCTTGAGTAAGCAGCAACACCTCAGAAGTCTTCTCCGACGATACAAGGACTGCTTTTCGGTGTCATCAAGGATTCGACAAACAATTGCAAAGTATCGCGTATTAAGCTAAGAAGGTGCTCGGCAACTCCGTCAAGCCCCTACCGAGTTTCAGCATGCAAACGGAAAGTGGTCAATCTACAAGTTGATGAAATGCTGCACGGTGAAATCATCCATCTGTCCAAGAGTCCGGCGGTGTCGCCTGCAGTGTTAGTGAAGAAGGATGACAACACCATGTGTTTTTGTGTTGATCATAGTCGCCTCAACAAACCACACAGAAGCATGTGTACACCCTCCCACGGCTGTGTAATGCAAAGTATTTTTCGTCGATGGAACTCAAGACGGGCTAGTGGCAAATCGAAGTCTACAAGAAGGATCAAGAGAAGACTGCTTTTATCACGCCTGGTGTTTTATGTCACGCCGTTCAGGCTTTGCTCAGCTCCTGCAAGGTTAAAGCGCATCATGGACAGTGTTGGCTGGCTTAAAGTGGCAGACCTGCCCTGTCTACTTAGATGATGTAGTTGTTTCCGCATGTTTCAACGAGCCCCTTAGGTGCCTTGGAACGGTGCTTGACGCAATCAAGTCATCCGGACTGAGGCTTAAACTGGAAAAGTATCGCTTCACGCTGGAAGAGCTACTGCTTCCAGGCCATGTCATCCGCAAGTCTTGAGTAGGTCCACTTCCTCAGAAGCCAGCTACCACCACCACGTTTCCGCCGCCTAAACCGACAAGAAGGGAGCATGCAGATTTCTTGTCGATGTGCCTATTACAGACGCCTTGTCAGGAAAATATCCCGTATTGCCGAACAACTGACTCGTCTCATGAAATCAAACATCGAGTTCAAGGAGGAAACGGCGTCGGTCGGAGCATTTCAATAGCTTAAACGACGCCTGCATTCACCACCACTACGCGCCCACTGCGATAAAGACGCCGACACCGAAATCCACACCGACGCAAGTAGCCTAGGCGTCGGCGCCGTCCTAGTCCAAAGAATGAAGGATTTTAAAGGGTCATTGCTTACGCTAGGCGGTCGTTGCCGAAAGCGGAGACCACTTATTCTAGGACTGAAAAAATGCCTTGCCATCCCTTGTGGCTGCTAAGAAATTGGGCCTTTATCGATACGGCAGGCCCTTGAAAGTCGCAATTTACCACCATGCCTTATGGTGCCTGGCAAACTTACAGGACGTATCATGAGATCACCAAGCATTATTATCTGTCAAGACGGGTATTCCCCCTCCCGCACCCTGCCTTATGCAGGGCGCGGGTACAAGCTCGTACGTATCCTAACCTTGCGGTTCTTCACGCTATATACCCTGAAAGGTATCCCAGTGCGGACTGCCCTGCCTGTGGACTAACGGCAACCATTGAACCATGTGTTGTGGGAATGTGAAGCCATCGGCTCCGCCTTCAACGAGGATAGGTGGGCTGCGCTTTTAGGCAGCCCCTAACTGAACGACCAAACCCTGGCCGTCCAGAGTGCCCCCGATCGGGCCGTCAAGCCCGGCTTGGCCGTCCCTACGTGGGACTAGCCTGGTGACACGGGGTCTCCCCTGCGTCTTCTCTGGACCCAAATAAAGTTATTTCACTCACTCACCCTTTGAGCGTACGCGATTCCATTCACAATTCCTTACTTGTGTAATAACGTTTTTTATTATCTGTAGCTCTTTAGTCATAATAATTTGCCATGCTTCTCTACTAATGGTTGGTGCCTAGTAATGTAATTTTCAACGTCGCATTAGTAATTGAAAAATAATTCTAGAACGACTAGCTTCGTGGCCAATCTACCGTAGTGGGTAAGCGTTCATGCTTAGGAAAACCAGCATATGTGAGTTAGGTGCCACATTCTTTAGCACATAATCATCATCACCAATCTAGTTCAGTGGGTGTGTGTCATTTTGAAGAAGGAGAACAACAACCGGGACCTTCAGCTGCCTCGCCATGGGGAACCTGGTAACCGCTGCTGGCGAGGATGCCGGTGAGAACGGGACGAATCAGTTACTCGGAAGCGCTTTTGCGGAAGCAGAAGCACCCAGCGAGGTTCCTTCGAGCCAGCGCCAAGAAGAACGCACCACAGCGACGCACGGTGGCGGCGCAATGGCGCGGCGAGGTCACAAGACATCCCGGCAGCCTTCTCCGACGCATGTCTCCCTGGGAAGCAGTGCGTCCCTTGTCCCAAAGGTGGCGAGGTCCTTCCACCAGGCAGCGCAGCGGGGTGGATCGGCGCGAGGTCAGGGTCCGGACCTGCGTGCGCGTCGACAGCCGGTGAGCACGACAACTGTTTGAACCGCGCCTCTAATATGCCGTTTGACCCAGCTAACGTTAGCCAAGCTGTTGAACGAAAAAAAAGAGGTTTAAAAAGCACGTTGCAAGATACAAATATGAAACCTACGGCGTTCGGTCGCCCGAGGTTTGAAGACCAAACACTATAGTTCTGATGATTGTTTCTTGAACAGTGTTTTTTTTTAATATTTCATTATTCAGCTTGGTTAGTGTTTGCTGGGACACACTATGCATCGTTTCCGTCGATCTCAAGATGGCACTATGTCGCTTCGTGAAGACAGCGCTTGTCAGTTCTTACGCGTTTCCTGCAAAAGAAATTTATCAAAAGCTTTTAGGCACGCTGTATACTAGATGGGCCTTGCGGGCAAGGTAATACGGAACATGTTGACTAAAAAGAGGACTCCGTTATTTTTGCTATTGCAGTCATTTCTCCAATATCGCCGTAACAGAGGCCAAACCTCAGCGCTTGCCTCTTAGCTACATTGGCAAGGTAACTATAGAAGGTGTAGGTTAGATTAATTTCACCTGTAGTGTACGTCTCCAAAGCGAATTCCAATGAATGATGTACCTTCAGAATGAGCAAGGGCAAGTATGATGAGGTAATTATTTGTGTGCGGCCAGTGGAGGACTATTGAGCCGATCTATTTAGGCGCTATACGAAATCTACTCCACACGGAATCCACGCCATATCATACTATGCCGCCTTATATAGCTTGCGTTCAATCCCTTTCGTTACCACTGCTGCTTCTAGTGGGCAGTCGGCGTGTCGAGCCTCACGTCGCTTGTGGTGGTGGTGCTTGTCTAACATCGTCTAACGTCAGTTACCCGGTGTGGTGTTTGTCTAACATCAGTTGTGCTTGTCTAATGTCGGCATCAGCTTCGCTGTACAACGACTTTCACAGGGTGGAATGGAGGCGGAGTTCTAACTTTTTTTTCTTCCTTGTGCCTTCGATCGGGGTACTGGAAAGTACTCATGGATGTAGCTGACGCGCCAAGACCGCATTTGTCACTCCCGATGGGTTATATGAGCTTAACATGTTGCCATTGAACCATTGCAATGCGCATGCCACTTTCGAGCGCTTCATGGACAACATACCAGAAATTTCAGCGTCAGAATCCTTGGATAGCCTCTGTCCTAGAGTTCCTGTTTGAGCCGTCTCCGCCTACCACCAACCGCACGTTCGACGCACTGCTCGTCACTTTACCATCCCCGATGGGCTTCTGCAGAACAGCATTCACTTATGTGATGGCCTTAAGTAGTTTCTGGTGATTCCTCGCCATCTACGTTTCAACATCTGTGCCTCCTTTCATGCCGACCAGCAACGCGTTCATTCCGGCGAGAGAAGTCTTGCATGCGTTCGTTGGCCCATGCCATATTTTGTTATTCTGCCACTTCAGCTGCTTTGCGCATATTTCCGGCTTCCTGTAGAGTCGAGGTATTGTCCCGCAACATTTTCTCTCTGGCAGTCTTGTTATTAGTGCCGAATACAATCTGGTCCCTAATCTGCGACTCTTCAAGAGTATACGGACGATACACTATCGGATCTCTATCTAGGCATTCTAACGCAGCTACTGTCGCGCGGAACAGCAGTTGAAGGGGAATAACGTCAGTTTGCGGGTCAGCTACCTGTCATTGACGAGATACTACCTAAAGGATGCAAAATTGTCCTACGCAAGTCTGTGAGGAGCGAAATGCTAATAAAGGTACCCGCAGGTCATCTCGGAAGGAATAAGTGCACGGAAACAGCACGCGCACTTATTTTTTGGTATGGGCTAGACGGTAGCACTGAAGCAATGATTCTTTAGGGCAGAGCATGCCAAAAATGAGCACGCCAGCAGCAGTCTCAGCCCCTTGTTTTTTCCCGACACCCGATATGCCGTGGTACAGAGTAGGCTTCAATATAGTCCTTTTTAATGAGATAGCGTTAAGGAACCCATGTCGCAGAAAATCCGGCGTCGATGTCGGCGTCGGCGTAAGCATCGGCGTCCGGGACATCCATGGCGGAGAAATTCATCCCGAACCACCCCGGCCACAAAGGCCCTCCGCAGGGTGCAAAGGGTTAGCGAAAAAAATTGAATTTCTCAAACTAAAATCCGTCAGAGTAATCGTAAAGTACAGCTTAACTATAACCTACACACATGACAGCGTGGTATTATAATTTGAATGTACGAGAAAAAAGCCTGTTAAGCAGCCAGGGAGGGATCTTTGAATGCTATCGCGTTCCACTCTTAAAGGCGAAGCTTAAGCGTCCTCCAGTTCTGATGGTGCGCGGCTCGGCTCAAGTAAGCAACGCTCACGCAATTTTGGACACGCGCATGCCTCGGGGCAACATGCAAACAATTAATAAAATAATAAAAGAAGGCTCTAGAGCCTTCACATTTTGCTACGACACAGCTGCTATTCCCCCTGTAAAGATGTCGTCCCAGCACTGCATTCGTGTTTAAAGGTGAAGCCGACTATAAGAGAATGGGTGTAAGCGTAGTATTTGTAAGCTAGCTTTCCCACGTTGTGTGTTGCAGTGAAACCTACTCATAAAAAATGCGATGTGAACGGGGCCTGATAATGCAATTGCGTTCCACTCTTAAAGGCGAAGCTTTGTAGTCCTCCCATTTTTTACAGCGGAGCTGTTAAGAGCTCAGTCTTCGATGGTCGCGTGCGAATGTAGAAAAAAAACTCTAACTGGCCGTATCCTGTATGTGCGAGTGAAAGCGCGCGAGGGACGCGCGTTTTCAAGGGGAGTGAACGCACGGCGAAGAGCAAACGCCCCTTCTTCCGTCGCGCGAAAGGCCGTGGGGTGACGGGAGGGAGGGAGGGAGGGGAGGCGACGTTTGGCTGCGGCACAAAATGCTTATCTTGCGACCGGGCGCAAGGCAAACTGGCGACTCAATCTCCCACGCGAAAGGAGGACAGCGGGAACGCAGTGCGGGACGGAGGGGTTGCGGCTTCTGCTCTGCGAGCAACTTGTACTTTGCGCGGCGCCGGGCGGTCGCGCGCGCCGTATCTTGAAAGCGATCTGCAACACGGCCCCTACCTATGTATGCACTGTGCTTTCGCCGCTCAGTTTCCGTTGAAGCGATAGGCCGCATGAACCTTCGCTCGCTGTTGCTGGCGCGCTTGCTCAC
The DNA here is from genome assembly GCF_013339745.2 of Dermacentor silvarum. Taxonomy (NCBI): domain Eukaryota; kingdom Metazoa; phylum Arthropoda; class Arachnida; order Ixodida; family Ixodidae; genus Dermacentor; species Dermacentor silvarum. Next base: position 70,212,625 of record NC_051156.1, read on the forward strand.
GCCAGCATTCTGACAGCGGTTGTGTGCGGTCACACAAACAACGCGCAGAACTGTTGTCGACGGCGGCGTCGTTTTGCCCGCGTTCGCACCAAACGCGAGCGGCGTTGGTCACGTGTTTAGGAAGAGTGTGCCAACTTTGCCGTATACCCTATGGTAGTGTACAGTAGCGACCATAAGGCCATGGTCCCTGTGGTCACTAAAAAATGAGAACCACCGGATCAGATATACTTCTCATTCTTTAATAGTTCTATAGTGACAAATACGGGCGCCAGCAGAAGACGAAGAAGAAGGCGCTTCTTTTTGTTGGTGGTCACAATCGCTCCGCTTGGCCGTTGCCTGTTTCTGGCATTCATAAAAACGCCAAGCGCATCTAACCTCGAACGCGTCCTATCAATTGGTGGAGCGTGCCGGTTCCCTTTTCATCCTGGAACTCCGTACCCGGACTCTACCCCCAGCCTCGGCAATGCCTGACGACGCGCCACAGCAAGGTGCTCCCGCACCACCGGTGTTCGCCTGCTCCGGCGTACTACGACAGCGAGACCCTGTCATTTTCAACGGCACGGAGGAGTACGACGTCGTGGACTGGCTCACTTCGTATGAGGGGAAAAGCGCCCACAATAAATGGGATGACGGCGAGAAGCTCAGCAACGTCAACTTCTACCTGGCGGGCGTAGCACAGCTGTGGTTCCACAACCATGAAGCTGATATTGCCAACGAGCTTCGCGGAAGTCTTCGGCCCACCCGCCGTTCGCAATCTCCGCGCAGAACAGCGCTCACGCGGTCGCGCCCAGCAATCCGGCGAGAACTCCACGTCCTACATCGAGGATATTGTTGACCTCTGTCGTCGCATCAACCCTGCTATGTCCGAAGCCGATAAAATCACACACATGATGAAGGGGATCGATGACGACGCCTTCAACGTGATTATTGCCAAAAATCTCCAAAGTGTCACGGACGTGGTCGAGTACTGTCAGAGCTACGACGAGTTGCGCAAACAGCGCATTTCTACATGCCTCCCGAGCTCTGACACACCAACATGTCAGCGTTAACTGTAGGCTCTGTTTCTACTGACACCACAATGGTCATGCGGCAGATACAGCAGTTTGTCCGAGAAGTGGCGCGACAATTATCCCTTGTTTCCTGCGTCCTGGGCTCCGCACAGGCGCTTGCTCCGACGCTACGACATGTCATTGAGAGCAAATTTCTGACGCTCTGCCAACTACCTACCAGCATCAGCTTGTTTCCGCTCCTCTGACCTATGCTGACGTCGCACGCCGCCAGTCACCAGCAATGCCACTCACTACGGATCCTGTTCGACCAGGATCCGTGCTGAGTGGCATTGCCTACCTACCTGCTACGCTGCGCGTGCGCCTGTCCACCCGAACCCACCTCCTTTTCGCCGTCGCGGACCGTCTAATCTTTGGCGCACCCAGGACAACAGGCCTATTTGCTGCTTCTGTTGTCTACCTGGCCATGTCGCACGTTACTGTCGTCGTCACGACCTCTGTACTAGTGCGGGCGAAGTAAATCAAGGCTACTTTCCTTCTGAGCCACCACACTCGATCTTCTCCCACTCAACGATGAACAGCTGCTCACCGAATCAACGTGACTACGGCCCACGTCGGTCGCCCTCACCGCGTCGCCGTTCACTTTCCCCTATGGTTCGTCACCCCCCAGCCATCCAAGCGGAAAACTAGCCATCGCAGTTCCAGAGGCAAGAACTGCGCTCATGTCGACAACTTCAAGGCCTTGATTTCTACCTGCGAACGAAATAACCATGAATATCGAAGGTGTTTCTGTGCAAGCACTTATCGATACTGGAGCCGCTATGTCTATTTTTAGTGGAGAACTGTGCCGCAAGCTAAAAAAATACGATTTCGCTTTCCGACGTCTCCCTGCGTACCGCAACCGCGCACTACATTCAACCTTCAGTGGCATGCACAGCTCGCCTTGTCATTCAGGACATTTTGCATATAGTCGAATTTGTAGGTTTTTTTTCACCGTGTTCGCACGACGTTATTTTGGGTTGGGACTTTCTTGGTATTAACCATGCCATTGTTGACTGTGCGCGTGCCGAACTTGAGTTATCGCCGACGTGTGACGCCGCATCTGACAAGCCGCCTTCTCGAGTGGTCGTCGCCGCGGGCACTGACCTACCTCCTTTGTCTTCTGTTCTTGTGCCACTTTCTTGCGGCTATGCTCCCTTTTCCACCGCCCTCTTTGCCGCCTCCGAAGCCTTCACCTCTCGTGAACACTTCCTCCTCCCTTTTGCAGTTCTCTTGCAGCGCCATTTATGTCACGAATCGGCCCTCTTCCCCAGCCACCTTATTTCGTAGTGAAGGTAATAGGTCGGCTTGACGATATTGATTTCGCCTACTCGACTCAACTGCCTGACGACACGATAAGTTTTCTCGTCGACAGCATTACACCAGTTACACCGCCGATTCGCCCTCAGAGGCCTTCCTTCCGTCAATTGATTCCCAACTCCCACCTGCCCAGTGTACCCAATTCTCGGAACTGCTCGACCGCTTTCGGATGTCGTTCGATCATAAGCAATCTTCCTTGGGACGCACATTCGCCATCGTTCACCACATTGACACCGGCACCCATGCACCCCTATGCCAGCGTCCATACCGAGTTTCTCACGCTGAACGCCGTGTCATTGATAAACAGGTCAACGACATGCTTCATCGTGGCGTAATACAACCCTCACACAGCCCTTGGGCCTCCACAGTTGTGCTGGTGAAGAAAACGGACGGTAGCATCAGATTTTGCGTTGATTATAGGTGCCTTAACAAGATCACACGAAAATATGTTTATCCGCTGCCCCGAATTGACGACGCTCTCGACTGCTTGGAAGGAGCAGAGTTATTTTCCTCTTTGGACCTTCGATCCGGGTATTGGCAGGTCCCTATGAATGACATTGACCGTCCGAAGACTGCGTCTGTAACCCCAGACGGGTTATATGAGTTTAACGTGATGCCATTCGTCCTTTGTAATGCGCCTGCGCCACCTTCGAACACCTCATGGACAAAATTCTTAAAGGCCTCAAATGGCACACGTGTCTGTGCTACCTGGACGAGGTCATAGTCTTTTTGAAGGACTTTGACTCCCATCTGAACCGCCTCGCAAGCGTCCCGACTTGCCTTTCAGACGCTGGACTGCAGCTTAACCTGAAGAAGTGCAACGTTGCCGGCCGCCGGCTTACCATCTTAGGCCATGTTGTCAGCAAGGACGGTGTCCTTACCGACCCTGCAAAGCTTTGCGCCGTCGCCGAGTTCCCCAGGCCGTCTACGCTGAAGGAACTCCGTAGCTTTATAGGCCTGTGTTCGTACCTTTCGCCAATTCGTGCGTAATTTTGCGTCCATAATTGCCCCCTTAATGCAGCTGCTTGGCAACAGCCAAGGCATCTCGGCATGGTCTACAGCTTGCGAAGACGCGATCGCCACCTTACGCCATCTTTTGATATCCCCAGCTATTCTACGCCACTTTGACCCAGACACTCCAACTGAAATCCACACGGACGCTAGTGAAGTCGGCTTCGACGCTATTCTAGCCCAGCGTAAGTCTGGCTTCGATTAGTACGTCGTCTCTTACGCCAGCCGCACTCTCACCAAAGCGGAAACGAACTATTCAGGCACCGAAGAAGAATGCCTTGCAATCGTTTGGGCAATCACCAAATTTCGACCTTACGTATATGGCCGTCCATTTGACATCGTGACTGATCACCACGCCCTGTGCTGGTTGTCGTTAAAGGACCCCTCCGGTCGCCTAGCTCGTTGGGCGCTTCGTCTACAGGACTATGACATCCGTGTTGTCTACCGGTCAGGCCGTAAGCATTCGGATGCCGACGCTCTTTCTCGCTCACCACTGCCTGATGAGTATTGTGCTGCGTCTGTCTCGAGCTATGATTCTTCTCTTACATTCGCCGACATTCCATCTGAGCAACGCCGCAATCCTTGGATAGCCTCTCTTCTAGAGTATTTATCTCAGCCGTCACCCCGCACCACCGACCGCTCGTTTCGGCGCACTGCTCGCCACTTTGCAATCCGCGAAGGGCTCCTTTAACGCCGCAACTACCTATCTGATGGCCGTAAATGGTTGCTAGTGATTCCTCGCCATCTACGTTCCGACATATGTGCCTCTTTTCATGCGGATCCGCAATGCGCCCATGCCGGTGTGCTAAAGACGTGTACACGCCTACGGCTTCGATACTACTGGCGCGGAACGTACCGCTTCATTCGGCAGTACGTCCACTCGTGCTCCAAGTGTCAGCGCCGCAAGAGCCCACCTAACCAGATAACAGGGCCGCTCCAACCATTGCCTGGTCCCTCCCGGCCTTTCGACCGTATGAGCATTGACTTGTACGGCCCTCTACCGTACACCCCAGATGGCAACCTCTGGGTTATCGTCGCCGTGGACCACCTAACGCACTACGCCGAAACTTCAGCGCTTCCGGCGGCCACAACACGTGAAGTCGGCTTGTTCATCCTTCGCAACCTCGTTCTTCGACATGGTGCGCCTCGCGAGCTACTGAGTAACCGTGGTCGTTCATTCCTCTCCCAGGCTGTAGAAGCCCTGCTCCGCGAATGCAACGTTGTCCATAGAACTACAAGCGCCTATTATCCGCAAACCAATCGTATGACTGAACGCTTCAATCACACTCTCGGCGACATGCTCGCTATGTACGTTTTCGCTGACCACACTAACTGGGACCGCATCCTTCCCTTTGTTACGTATGCCTACAATAGCGCCACCCAGTCTACCACGGTATTCTCTCCTTTCTTTCTTCTTTATGGTCGCGAACCTTCCTAGTTCATGAACACGATTTTTTTGTATCGCCCCGACGATTCAGAATCTACGACTCTATCCGAAGCTGCCACCTATGCCGAAGAATGTCCTCAGATCGCACGCTCACTTATCGAGCAATACCAGGCCAGCCAGAAACATAGTCGAGACGCAGGCGTGTCTTTTCCATCATATTCACCTGGGACACTGGTATGGCTCCGCGTTCCCTCGTCTACTCCCGGCCTTTCCACAAAGTTCAGCTCAAAGTATGACGGCCCTTACCGGGTTCTCCGATCGACGTCCCCGGTCAACTACGTCATTGAGCCTATTCAGCCATCTACAGACCAACGGCGTCGCGGATGCGAAACTGTTCATGTCGACCGACTTAAGCCGCACTAAGACCCACCAGTGCTGCCTGTTCCATAGGTCACCAGGATGGCTCGTTTTTCGCCGGGGAGTGATTGTAGTGACAAATACGGGCGCCAGCAGAAGACGAAGAAAAAGACGCTTTTTGTTGTCGGTACTCGCACTCGCTCCGCTTGGCCGTTGCCTGTTTCTGGCATTCATAAAAACGCCAAGCGGATCTAACCTGGAACGCGTCCTATCAGTTCAAATAACCAATGACACCATCAATTTAATAGGCATAATTGGAAATACATTATTCCCACCATAGTACAGCTTCACTGGTCTTCCATCACCACCCCAGTGTTTTTCTTCCTGATTTCATTTTTGGTGGCGTTTGACGCACACTCCAATTTTCCTGAAGTGGAAAAATTAGGTACAACGTTGGCCGATGAGGTGTTACAAACGACATGCACCTGATTATCGCGCTACAGGATTCCTGTACAAGTATGGACAGATAACGGGCGCCAATTGGCATCCATAGAGGTTGCCGACTTCGGAAAGCTGCGTGACGTTGAGCACATTATTTATTTACGATTTCCTTCCACGCCTCGTATGATGTATTGGGTAAGGCGGGCGTCGCAGGTAAATTCACAGGTAATTTCACAGGTCACAGGTTCCTCGTGACAGGTAAATTTTTTGGGCAAAAGGCCTTCGGGAGGCACATTTACCTCTTCTTTATTTCTGACTTTCCTTCAACCACAACCTGATGAAACGTGCAAGCGCGGGGCCTTTGGGTATCTATAGGCCTCGATGCCGTTATTTTTCAAGATCTTTGCCTAGTAACGCTTAGGAATATCCCTGATGGGCATTCGTAGTGAATATCCCCGAAGGGCTTCCATTTGTAGTGATTAGGCAGCGCTGATATGTCGCGCATGCGCTCTGTTGTTACCTTATCAGTAGCAGCCAGAACATGCTTGCTAAGACATCCTGAATGAAAGGGCCAGCACTGTGGCTTTACCGCTTCCTTGATCCAATGAGCTTGCTCTTTGCAATGTCCCAGTCACCTTGTCCGCTGCTTTCCATCGATGCTTCAGCTCGGTGCACTGAGGTCATGCGTCTCTATCAAAAGGCTCGTCGCTAAGCGTTGCACATACAGGACGCACTGACGATCGTGTAAGCAAATCAAGCGAAGCTTGCCCAAACCTAAGGGAGGGGTTGGGAATTTTTTTGAGCGTTTGAGACGTGATTCTTGGAGGATGAGAAACCGTGGATTCGCCCGGCGAGCACGAGTCCATTCACGATCCCACTCCTGCTTCCGTTCCTTCAATGCCGCAGCTGGCCTTGAACTGGCGAGAAACGGCGCGCGCGGAGCGAGTGAGGAGAAGAACCTGTCAAGCAGCTGTGGGTGTGGAGGGTTTACGGCCGCCAGCTGTGGGAAAGAAGGACTTGGTTGTTCGCGTACCACGACAGCCACACCGACGGCGCGAGTTAGCCCATACAAGCTGCGCTTGAAAAGCTGCCTACATTCCACCCAGTTAACCTCCTATAAGACCGTTTGCACAGCCCCTTCAACTTTTTTAAGCGTGAAGCACTTTAGGGACCCGGGCTGTTAGCGTGTCATGCTTGGTCACGCGCAAAAACAGGGTCAAGACAAGTGCAGAATTGATCAAAACCGGTTCAAATAAACTAACATGATTCAGAATAATGTAAAACAGTAGGAATAATCAAGCATTAAGCGCATTAATTAGCAGAAACAGGTGAAAATGGTGAAAATCTTGTAATGTGATCTGATGTCGTTGTGGTAACGCGCAAAAACAAGTAGTCAAAACAGGATCGAAATAAGCGCAGAATTGATCAAAACCGGTTCAAAATAAGATTACACGATTCAGAATAATTTTAAAGTTACGAATACTCATGAATTAATCGAATTAACAGAAATTCGTTAAAATGGCTTCTAACTATCATCAGCAAAGGCTTCGGCTCCATCTGCGTGGCGGTTCCCCACCAGTTGTGCCTTAGCAGAGGTGCCAAAACGGATGATGCATTGCTAAACACAAGATGAACACGGGATAAAACGAGCTAAACACAAGGAACACACAAGCGAAACACCGGCGAATCATTGCTTCGCACTTCACCAGCTTTCATGTTGAGTGGAACTGCATTACCGCCGAGTTTACCAAGGCCACTGTCCCTGACCGGTACCCAATTTTTTTAAAGTGAGAAGCACTTTAGGGGACCGGGCTGTCAGCGTGTAATTTGATCTCATGTCGTCGTGGTCACGCGCGAAAACAAGGTCAAAACAAGTGCAGAATTGATCAAAACTGGTTCAAAATAAACTAACACGATTTAGAATAATCTAAAGGATAGGAATAATCAAACACTATATAGGCGCTATAATTAGCAGAAAATTGTGAAAATCTTGTGATACTAGGTCGTCGTGGTCACGCGCAAAAACCTCTGAAAACAGGCCTAAAACAAGTGCAGAATTGATCAAAACTGGTTCAAAATAAACTAACATGATTCAGAATAATTTCAAAGATAGGAATAACCAAGCATTAAGCGCATAAATTAGCAGAAACTCGGGAAAATTGTTTCCCAAACACCATTCTGGTACCAGCGCAGTGCAAGAGGGCGCCACCACCCCACAACCGCTGGATTCTCCTAACTCCAGCGCTACTCCAGCCCCCGATGAGCGTGCGCCGTGTGGCAAGAGAGAAGGAACAGGAACTGTTATAAGTAGTTGGCACGCTCCGGAACTTCCTTTGTGCCATGGACGCCGAGCGGCAGGCGCGTATCGAGCGACAGCGCTGGCGCATCACTGCTTCGCACTTCCCTGCTTCACGTTAGTGGAGTTGCATTAGCGCTAGATTTGAACTACACAAGCGCAGTATTTTTTATGTATACATGTATATAGCTTTGCGTCTCTCCCGTCACCTCTATCTTTAAACTTTCTGTTAGTTTGTTTTTTTCTTTTATGTCGCAGCTTTCGGAAGCCGCGCAGTCTCAGCGCTTCATCCGCTGGTCTCAGGCTTCGGTTTGCCTTTGCGTGGCTTCTGTTGTCTCGTTTTGACTCTTCGTTCCTGCTATTCGTTCTCCGTTCAGAGCCGCGCCGCTGGTTCAAGAAAGCGCGGCCGGGGTTGTTTCGAAATTTCGAAATTCACTCAGAAGTGATTACGCAAAATATTCATTCTGGGTATGAAATAAGGTGCATGTGTACTGTAACCAAGTGGTTTACATATATTCTTGTCATCCGCTTTCGAGAAATTTGATACTACGAAAGCAACCCCGCGCTGTGTTTCGAAATCACTGAGATGTGAAAATACCGGAAGCGACAGCAACATTTCAATGTACTGCACGTAGTTCCTTCTTTATCTCTGTGTTTAGCAGCGAAATACAGTTCGTACCGCAGCAAACATGCGGAGATGATGGGGATAATTATTTTTTTCACCTACATGGAGACGCAACTTTTGGCATCTAACGGTGGTATATAAATAAATTTTTTATGAAGTTCAGAACAAACAGTAGACAATAAAACACCACCTTGAAGAACGATTATGTCCCATAATTGTGTTCTGGTCTCAGGAGCTTAACGTTCATGGTCGTACAGCGAAGCTGTTGCCGACGTTAGAGAAGCACAACCAACGTTAGACAAGTACCGCCACCCCAACTGACGTTAGACGACGTTAGACAAGCTCCACCGCCACAAGCGACGCTAGCACAGCCACAAGGTGCAGATGTAATGCCTTTATTGCGACAGTGTTTGCCATAATACCGATTATGGTCGCCGCACACGCTGTGCGACAAAAGCAACGGGCAGAGTACCCACGCATCAAGGACAGATACAGTGTGTGTGCACGCGTACATCACGCGCGCACGTACTTGTGCGGCAGTGCAGCATTCATCCTCGTTCTTCTAGGACCATCCGCCAAGCACAAGTGCCTTATTGAACTAATTGAAAAAGTCATATACGTGAGAAAGATTTGTAACTGTACCTCTCACACACAAGCTGCAGACATGATAGCTTCGGATTGTAATTCGCATATACCAGAATACGTAGTTCTGTTACACAGAAACTCGGAGACAAAGCCCTTTTCCAGCTGCTCTTTGAGGTCTCTCTGAATGGTCCGCGGCCTCTAAGTAGCGGTACTATTTTTGGTTGAACAGCAGCCGACGAAATATCCTGACCAACTAGAGGCTAACACGTTAGCTTTAAAGTAGAGAAGCGGGGCTCGACGCCGTCATACGCCCATTGCCTCCCGTAAGGGAGAAGTCACAGGTGGAACACCGCTTGAGAACGCTAGTGGAGGCTGAGAGAGGGCAGCTTTGTACGCAATGACGCTAGCCTGCTGGCTGCATGTTAAGAGTATAGTTAATGTCTTCTAGCTCCTCCAATATTGAGCCGACTTGAGGTATTCGCCCAAAACGCTCCTTAGGCGGCGTTTTACAGCTTCCCGTGCATTGGCCAAACCAAAATTTGCAATGGGACCTGGTGAGAAGCCCTGTAAGGTCGTTCCTACCAGAACATTCGGCGTTTGGAGAGGGCGCGTCATCGCATGTAGGCCAAATGTCGCGTCGTTCACATTGCTCGCCCTTCGGACAGCCGCAGAAGCTGTCAGCTGTCGGAAATGCCGCGAACGCAAAAGAAGTCGCAGTTTCGCTCGAAAAGGCGAAGCATCAGTTGCGATAGCAAATCAGTAGAGAGCGATACGGAGTAAGGATAGTAGATTTATCGGCTGTATAAACTTGAAAACATTCGCTTACTAGCTGAATTATTAAGCATGGTGTAACGCGCTCAAGCAAACATGAATCAATCGCACTCGATGACCCCGGACAACCGCTGTCAAAACGCTGGCGTGAGCATGAGCTGGCCGCAGCAGTGAGCGAAGGTTCGTGTGGACTACCGCTGGTCTAGCGGCGAAAGGCACAGCGCTATATAAAGTTAGGAGCCGTATTCAGATCGCTTTCAAGATACGATGCGCGCGACCGCGCGCAGCCGCGTAAAGTAAAGGTAGGCAATTTCTGGCAGAGTAGAAGCCGCAGCGCTTCTCTCCTTCGCTGGCTTCGCGCTTTCCTCCTTTCGCGTGCGCGATTGGGTCGCCAGTTCCCCTTGCGCATGGTCGCAAGATACTAGAGATGGGTCGCTCAGGAGTGAGCCGGATCTTGTGAGCGGCTCTTTTTAAAGAGCGAGTGAGCGGTGGTTCAGTAAAAATGAGCGGCGGTTCTCTTGGAGAAAGGGAGCAGGTTCTCTCGCGTTCAGAGAGCCGTGCCGATGCGTTCCTGTCAGAGCCGTGTCTTCTGCTGGGCGCGACTTCCGCGCCATCTATTAGCGGTACGAGAAAGCAACTGCCCTCCCACCCTTCCTCGCAAGAGTCGCCTTCACCCCCTCGCCTTCGGCTGAAGAACGAAAGAACCGCCGCTCACTTACTGAACCACCGCTCCCTCGCTCTTCAAAAGAGCGGCTCAAAAGATCCGGCTCGCTCCTGAGCGCTCACCGCTCTTTTCGCCACGGCTCACTCGCTCTTCAAAAGATCCGGCTCGCTCCTGAGCGCTCACCGCTCTTTTCGCCACGGCTCACTCGCTCTTCAAAAGATCCGGCTCGCTCCTGAGCGTTCACCGCCCTTTTCGCCACGGCTCCCTCGCTCTTCAAGAGATCCGGCTCGCTCCTGAGCGCTCAGGAGCGCGCCGCTCTGTTGAAGAGCGAGGGAGCTGTGGTTCAGTAAGTGAGCGGCGTTTCTTTCGGAGTTAGGAAGCCGGTTCGCTCTCCTTGAATGAGCCGTGCTGAACCGTTCCGTCAGAGCTGGGTCTTCTGCTGGGTTTCGATTTCTGACCGACGAATGGTGGCCGGTGTGGGCAGGCTCGCGCTACTGGTACTCACTCGCAGTGTGTTGTGTGAGCAGCACTCCCTTTGTTTTTTTTTTTGTGCGTCCTATGGTGTGGCACCCGATGCCACCGAGGGGAGAAGTTAACAAGTCTTAATTGGCAAAGGATGGTACCGTTCGTTTCCTGCTGCTGTTCGAACGATGTCTCACGACTCTCACCGATCGCACATCGTGCGCTGGTCCAATAACAAGTCGAAGATGGTCTTCCGTGTCTTTAAAGACAACAGGTGAACGTACAGTTTACGTCCTGGTCTTCATTTGTGCTAATTAGTGTAGTCATGAAAAGTCGCCTATGACATCCACTTCAGTGCATTTTCTGAGCGTGTATCATTAGCACGTCATTAAAACGAGGTCAATGATCTCGTGTTGTAATAGAGCTTCATTTCTTCTTTTTTATTTTTTTTTGTCCTGGCGTATGATGGCATGATCGCCAGTATCGCGCGTGCACTCAAGAGAAGAAAAAACGAAAGGTACATGCGGCAGTTTTGTGGATCTTTCGTGTGATTTTTGTATATTACTTCAAGAAATGATTTCTACATTCATTTTGCATGGCATTACAGCTTCCTCATATTATAGTGAACGTACGTATGTGAATAAATGAATAAAGTTGAAACATAATGTACAATCATTGTGTGTTTTTATTTTGACAAAAGTTGATTTTAAAGCACCACAAAAACAGACAAGCTTCTGTAATGACGATGAAGTTACATATTTTTTTTTCTGAAAAAAGTACGTCGCATTCTGCCTGTCACAGTATCATAAGCATTTTATCCCCAATATCCGAAAAGAAAGTTTCATCACAACTAAAATTCACGCTCTTAATATATGTAAAAATATTATCTAAACATAGCGAAAATACCAATAACACGGTTATTAAATTATGCATATATAGTTTTTTTAAAAGCCAGATAACTATAGAATATGCATAACACAGGTTACACGTTTAAGTGAACCGGTGAGCCGTTCAAATCAACCGGTTCATTTCAGTGAGCTGAGCCGTTCCGAGCCACTCACTGAAGTGAGCCGTTTTGCCCATCTCTACAAGATACGCAGTTGGTGCCGCAGCGCAACGTCACCCCCCTCTCCCTCTCGCCCCCCGTCCATGGCCTCTCGCGCGACGGAAGACATGGCGTCTGCTCTCCACCATGCTACTGTAACCATGCGTTCGCTATCCGTGAAAGCGTGCGGTTTCCCTCGCACACACAGCATACGTCGCGCGGCGACGATTTTATCGCCCTTCGACTGTATACGGAACCTCACGGCGACGACGGATATCGACCCCATAAATGTGCTTCTAGTATCCGTATAATTGAAAAGAGCGTGCGATATTTTACAACTAACGAGATGAGCCCAGTCTGCGCTAACCTAAGCGCCGCGCGAGGTTTTTCAGCGTGATTTTTGTTTCGATTTTATTCGCTTGCGTCGAGGTAGGTTGCTTTATTATTCGCGTAAAGTTCTCCTTCGCGAGATTATACTAGAATAGACCACCGTTATTTCGCTACGTTGTCCTTTCAGATGGATTTCTTTTCTAGGAGATAAAATTGAAAGCATAAAAAATATTTTGGCATGGCTGAGAAGCATGATGCCTTGAACACAATTTTTGATAGCGCACATGTGATGAAATAGTTGCTTCTGGCTAGGTGTGACATTTCGCTTAACCATAGCTCTCTGGAAGTGTGATCCTAGTTACAGTAACACAGCCATGCAGTCATCGCTGAATAGCACGGGCTCGAAAAACGACAGAAGCCATCCTGAAGTTTCAGGACAATTTAGCAAGGTGAAAAAGGTGCACGTGAACTTTCAGCAACAAGTATTTAGCATATATGAAAGATTAAAGCTCACTGAGGAAAAATGGCTGGCGTGAAATATTCTATGTAGTAACCGGTGTTTTGAGCAGTTGTGTTTGTACGGGGCGAGTTGGTAACGCACGGCGAAACAACGACAGCGCGTCAGACGGGAACACTGAAAGATGGACAAGATGCTCACTCCCCACAATGTTTATTCGTACTGCAAAGGCCATATACACTGAGGCGTGCACAGACGCAACATGCACTGAAGCTAACCGGATAGTTAAGTTTAAGGGCTGCTGAAGTTGTGATGACCTAATCATCCATGATTTTACTCGAGAGCCGATCGCCCTGTTGGGCTAAATTCAAGAAGAAGGTTCCATGTTTTGTCTTTGGAGCTAATTGCATTCAACTGTTAGCCTCACGCACACATGGACTGGGAAACGTTTCTGTAGGCACCGCCCCGTGATTGCTTAATCACTAGCTTGAAACAGCAAGACCTCATTTCTTTCTGCGTGATATAAAGAAAAATTCAGGCATAAATGCTTTCGAATAATTCTTCCTACCCGCGCTTCAATCAAGTAAGTGAGTGAGTTTGGGAAGCGCAGCACCATCAGCATCAGTATATCCCGAATGTTACCTGAAATAATGAGTTGTTATTCACCAAAAGGTGCTGTTCATCATGTGACAACTTACCAGGAATTGGTGCAACTGATTGTGCATCACTTCAAGTCAGCCTTACATCTATCGAACCAGCTGTATGTAACTTGCTGTTTCGCTTAGCTGCTTGTGTGAGCGTACAGATAGCACGCTGATGTTTATCCTGTCAGCCATATCTTCTGTAGTTTGTTTTCTCATGTGGGCGGTGTTCTAAAGAAACCAAGATTTTTCTTTTTCGACTGACACGTGAGGTGCGTATAATGCACTAGGCGAAATATGGCTATCTTGAAACATCAGCAACAATGAAACCTTCGAATATGACAGGTCGAACAATGCCTGTTCTTGTGACCGTGATATCAAACAGGTCTGAATTGGTGTTGCCGATCATCTGCGCACGTACGTTGTTCAATTTAGGTGTTCTGCAAGTTTTCCCGTGAATGCGTGCGCATAACACGTCATGACGTAATCCTGTGGTGGTGCAATCGCCCTCCTAAATATTCGTGGAAGTTTTACGTCCAGTACTATGGTGTACCAAATATTAGTACTGTATTACTTCTGCGCAAAACTCTCATTTTAGTAGGACACTAACATCCCTAAGGTAAACTGTTGTTCGGCGGGTCCCCGTCATAATGTCACCCGATTATTAAATTTCGGATCTATATTTACGTTTTCGCTGCTTGTCACTAAACCAACACGAACTCCTGCGACGAAGTGTAAACCTAATTTATCTCTCTCTAACTGCTTTGCGTGAACACGCTTGCCATTTATTTTTTATCTGGTCTTCACAATTACTGGTTCGTTCATTTTTCAATTTATGTCACCGAACGTCAGAAATATCAGGCAATGTAGATTAGGGCTTACTTTCCTGCCAAAGATAGTGAACTCACAATGCTCCCACGCTAAAATATTATAAGCACTCTGTAGATAGGTACTGCCAACCGCTCCGAAACAAGTCGAAGTGTTTTATCAATAGGTAAAACGGCTAGGTACCATTTCATTCAAATACGCATCGCGGTGGTATATAGAATCTTAAAGCGCATTCTGGATAAAAACAAAAGAAATAGAATGTTCCGTAAAGCCGAACAGGTGCCGCTGCCATGAGGGGCGGCTAATGTCTCTGCTCATTACATCGAGATGCGGCGTTATTTGACAACAGTCTCTACTCGTCTGCAAAGGTCTAGTACTGTAGTTCTAAATCCTTCAGCGCTTGCTCTGTTCTTTTACAAACTTCACTTTTAGTAAATAACGCCTTCAATAGCCGTAAAATGTACGTTCGCACGTTCAAGAACACTATATGAACGTTTCGTAAAGCAATGAACGGGACTAGTTGGTGGATGTTCTTGATTGTATTGCGCTTAAAATTACGCTGACGAAAGACCTAAAGAATAAACATAAAAGAACAAAACGTGAACGTACGTGGCACGGTACCAGCAGATGTTTTTATGCCACCTACGTCCACTTCTTGTTATATTAGGTTTGTTGTTTAGTTCTTCCGTTAGTCTAATACTAAGCGCAATAAAATCATAAACTATATGAATGATACAAATACCATAAAGCGCGCTACACCAGCGAGTGCCAGCGAAGCGTCAAAATCTTAGCAAGAGATGGCGCCACCATGCCACACATTCGACAAAGATATTGGCCCGTGATCGAGGTCAGCGCGCCCTGACTGCTGCTAACGTTTCAACGGAGCGCAGAAGCACACTCACTGTGATTCGTATTGGGCAGGCCGTGTACTTAACAGCAACAGTTGTGCACCCTCGAGTCTCGACGATTCTGCTATATTGTCAACAGCTCATCACTAATGTGAAACCACCACAACAGTACCAAACGAGCTACATCCCTAAAGTTCAAATGTTGTCGGTAGGAGAATATACAGGTTGCCGTTCAGAGGGGGCATTTATTCAGCGCATCAGTGGAGTTCCACGCCAGGACGCTCCAATAAGGATCAATAATTGCAGCCCATTTGTAAGCCTTGGTGCGGCAGTCCTGCGCTCTGTTAGATCCATAATTTTGTGAGGCGCATTAGCGGAGCCACTCATTACAAAATATAGCCTTTCAAAGTCCGATGCGCTCATCTAGACGTACTTCTGTTCGTGAACGCGCAAGAAATGAGCCCTTTTCCTCAGAATGGATTTCTCGCATTCGTGCAAGTTTCCTTAAAGTGCCATTATTTCGCGAATTTCTATTACATTACAGAGTTTTACTGTAGCGTAATATGTTTGCGTTAGCGTTAGTGGGTGACACAACGCTAACGTTATCGCCCGCTGCAGTCTATGGCGTACAGCACTTGAGAATTGCGGTACTGAGCGGAACGCTAACGCAAACACAAATGGCTGCAACGCCAGGCAGGCGTTAAGGTTCGCAATGTAAAAGTAAACCATGTGATTACCAAATATCAATGTAGTCGTGTGCTCTAAATATATTCCGCCCAGTACCAATGACAATGAGACTTAGCACATCATAAACTTTTATACTTTACGTGGTGGCGCAATTTATGCCAAATAAAAAGTACTATCCAAAAAATGTAGCCATGTCAGATAGGAGAGGGAGAGTGTACCAAGGCGTGCGCCACCAAATCTCGAAAAACATCCACCGCTGGTACAGCTTTTCTCAGCAAGCCTAAATCTTCTAAATATCGAGAACAAAGCACGGATGCTGCGCACACGGATATGAGTCGTTATGTGGCCATTGCGGTCTCTGAGTGAAGTACATTAATGTCGGCATGCTCTGTCGAGGCAGCCTCCCAGGCAATAGCTGAGGAGGTATCCATCGCACTAGGTCTTTCGGACTCCACCCGTTATCATATCTATTCTAATTCACGTTCAGCGGTTAAACCCTTTGCCTCTGGCAGGGTCTCCCCGCTTGTTGCTAGGATTCTCAAAGGTAGGACTGTCACTACACACGAGATATTTTGGTTCCCTGCCCATATGAGCTCTACAATCGGCGGCATCACTAACTCCAACAAATTGGATCACGCCCGGGCGCGAGGAGTTGACTTCCGCGTGGGGTTTCACGGTCCTGGGTTGTTGGACCGCTCCGCCCCGCACGGGGCCACACCTCTAGATGGGGATGCGGCTCATCGAGGGTCGCGGGACATTCTAGCTACATTCAACGAAGTCACTTCGCATTATCGTTTGGGTCGTAGGGTCCTTCCTCCACCCCATTCGTATCTCACGAAAGGACAAGAAATTACGCTCAGCCTGCTACAGACAGGTGTGTACCCCTGTCCAGCTAGCCTTTCGGTATATATGGATATATCTCCTGTCTGCCCGGACTGTGTGTGTGTGTGTGTACACTTGAACACATGATGTGGGACTGCCGCCCCCCCCCCCCCCCTATACCCAAGGAACTCAAGGTGAAAATCATCCAGACCAGGGTTTTATTCCGCCATCAATAGCACGGATAGTGGCCGTCAGCTTTGGCCAATACAAGGGACCCATGATGCCGCGGGCAGGTACTACCTGCCTGCCCGAACGTAGGAGCGGCCCCATGGGGGGTCGGGGTAAAACCCGGCTCTCCTTCCTCGGTCTTCAATAAAGTTATCTATCTATCTATATATCTATCTATCTATCTATCTATATTATTTCGGACACAGCACCCCATTGTCAGTAATACTTTGTTGTCGAAGCATCATGACGCAAATCTATAACAAATACAAGCATGAGTGGACTACGAATTGGTCAAAGAGTGCAGAATCATTACTTAATAGATAAGAAATAAACGCTGCCCATTTAGATGACCGCTGCCCCGTTGCCCAACGCAAGGCCCCTTTACACATGTTAGCCTTGAGCGGTAAATCCCGAAAATAGCATGCTCACAAGAGCATGAGTGTCTGACTTACTTGGCATGCGCAGTGTGCATCACGCAACTCTAAAGCTAAATCCGTACGTTTGCTGAGTCTGTTCTTGCCTCCCGGATGCGTATGATCACTGACGCATGCTCAGATACTTTAAATACGTGTAGTTAGCAGAAGAGCAAATTACAAGTTTAATGATTATGTGTGCTCTTGTTCTCGTGTATTGGCTAAGCGATAAGTTTGCTTTGACATGTATCGGTGAAATATAGAGCACTCGTTTTTTTTTTCTTTTGCATTGAGCATTTACTTAGCACACAATGCTCCCCTATAGTGTTAGCTATATACTGCCCAGCCACTCACACAGCCACTTGTGCTGATGCGGGCTCTGTTCACCGCTATTCCTGCGAAATAAATTGATTCATTGATTGAAACAATAAAAAGATGCTCCAAGGTAACTGTGCTTCTCGAAATGCGCGCGCCCTTCTCTGATCGCTTAACAGGATCACAATTGGCATTCACGTCTGCAGCCCCGGGTGGCGGTCACGGCTCCGAAACATCAGGCATGGCCGCGCCAGGCCGCCGCGGTGGCAGCACGAAGTCGCAGGCCTCGCGCGTCACCCTCAAGCCCGCCTTACCTGGCGCCGGTGGCGGAGAACCTATCGCCGGGGTCGCCATCGGATGAGCAGCGCATGCTGCCTCGGCCACAGCTCAGCCCTCCGGTATCGGCGCCAGAGATTCGCCGTCCATCAGAGGCAAGCACCGATTGATTGATTGCGTTTACGTCCTGAATCAATCATGCGAACAATTTTGACCACCGAGGGTTCTTTAAACTGTGCATAAATTTAGGTACACGAGCGTCCTTGCTTCTCACCACCATCCAAATTCGGTCGCCGCGGCCTGGACTAAGAAACCACGCTCTCTCGCTAAGCGGCAGAACCCATAGCTATCCACTGCTGAGCTAGGCCACTGAGCTACCGCGGTTCGCTATAACGTAGAGCGTAGTCTTCCATCTACATCGTCAATGTCCGTTTCTTGTCGCAGCAGCGAGATGACCGTCCACCAGCCTTGCCAGTGGACGCGATCGTCAACTCTGCCTTGCCACCCCGACGCCTGAGCGCGTTCCGACGCCTGTTGCAGTTCAAGCGAGCTTTGCTCCTGTCGGGTGTCACCCTGAGCCTGGCAACTACCATCTTGACAGTGCTTACGTGGAAGCTCCTGAACGAGCCGCTCGGAGACGACGTGGCGCGCAACGCCTCGTACCTGGCGCAGATGTTGTTGCTTACAGGC
Organism: Dermacentor silvarum; assembly: GCF_013339745.2. Taxonomy (NCBI): domain Eukaryota; kingdom Metazoa; phylum Arthropoda; class Arachnida; order Ixodida; family Ixodidae; genus Dermacentor; species Dermacentor silvarum. The sequence continues at coordinate 70,231,170 of NC_051156.1, forward strand.
GGCGACGCGGTTCATGGAAGCCCAGACAACGCTTCCATAGTAGGCGCCAACGAAAGCGCGAGCTTATCCGGAGAAGCGGCTGGTATCTCGGCAGCACCTGGCGGTGACGATGCGGCGCCGCTATTTTAGAAATTGAACGACCAAAGCGTCTATTTCTCATGCGTTTAATTGCTATTTCATTTCTGAGTTGTCTGGAGGACTTCATCAGATTATTTATTGACTAAGGTAAATTTTGTTTTAAGAAATAGAACGTTTCATTTCCGGTTGTTTCACTGTGGGAAGACAGCATATGTGGGCACGTGCGCCCGGCATTTGTCTGCGTCATTAAGACGCATTGCGACATATATAATCTGTACTGTCACCGTAAATTATGACCTATATCGTTTGTTACCGGAAGTTTTTCTTCCAATCTTGCGATACCCGTGGTTGGTCCATGCACGCGGGACAAATGTCTGACATTGTGGACAACATTTAAGCCCAATAATTGGTACTAAAGAACACAGATGCACGTCGGAAGGATGCATCCGCTATTGTGTAAGGGTGGCATTTAGCGTAAATTTGCGTCCATCTTCATGATGCGTTAGCATTCTTTGGCTACTTCACGAAATTTCCGGTGACTGTGTTTATATTTATGTTTCTATCTAACCGTTCTCCCGCTTACCTGGGCTAACGGGTATTCCGTGGTCGAACGGGTAGTGCATCGCGCTGCTGTGCTAAAAGACCATGGTTCGAAACCAAGCATCTGACCAACTTAATTATGGGGTTGAGTATGTGGCAGTATCAACAAACCTGTTTCACGCCGACATGGGTGACTGTAGATGCGGGATAAGGTAGGTATCGCTGTTCAGTAAAACTCGGTGACGCCGACTTGGAGCCGTGCGTATGTGCCACTCGCTCTGCGCTGGTCCTCAATGAAGCCTTTTGATGCTAACTTGCGACACTAGGTATGTGCCAGTGGGTATGTGCCACGCTTCATAAACAACTCCGACGCCAACTTGGTAACTAGACCTGTGCCACATAGAGTTTCACACTATAAAACCTAGAGGAAAGTGTGGCGCTGCTGCGCTGTGGTATGCAAGGGAATGCCGGTGTATTGTGGATTTGGATTGGCATCGTTCATGAAGAGCCAGAACGCCTTGAAGACGCGCCTGGCTAGCACCGTTCCGTATGTCAAAATGATTCATTTCCTGCTAAAACAGGACGTAAAAAACTGCTTTAGCTTTATTATTACACAAAAAGATGTTTTGTTTAATTTTGAGGACATACTATTGGATGCACAATTCTATGAAATGTAAAAAGTATCAGCTGGCCGCTAAAGTTGGAGGGCAGACGACAAGATTCTCGCTTGCTTTGGAACAACTTGTCGTCTGTTCTTGCTTTTCATCGCTTGATGCTGCATTGTAGGTAAGTAAACTTTATTGAGAGGGGTAATATGGGTGAATGAAAGCCTTTTATGTAGATTTTATTTTAAGAACGCGTTATTTGTGTAGCCATATCCACGTTTTAGACGAAGCCTCGTACAACACCAGCCAGCACAAGCCTCGCAGACACGTATCCCGTCATTCCCATGAGGGCACGGCAGCCCTTTAAGAAACTCGCATAGACGGTGGCGCCAGTTTACCCTCTAGGTGTTATAGTGAGAAACTCTATGCTGTGCCATTTGGAATGTGCCATTCTACAATGAGAAAAATCCGTTAAATTTATCCTATACTGAGAGGAATAAGGATAATTTGTGGTTGAAGAACGCATCGTAGACGAGTAATAGAATGAAACATAATTCAACAGTTGCTGCACACAGCAATGTGTCGTCGTTTGTCCAGCGGATACAAAGGGGAAACATTTTACTTATTTGAGAACAGACTAGTGACTGCGGCCTTCATGAGCAGCTGTCTGTTTTTATCAGGTATATTTGCGAGGTTAGAAATAGGCCAATTGAGGAGTCTTTCGGTCTTGAAAGGCTGCCGAACTGAGACAGCGAAACCGTCTTTCAACACTGGCAGCTGTTTTCGCTAACATCAATGCTCCCTCGAGTTCTGTAAGCTCAGCCTGCTTGGACGGGGATTTTGCCATACCTTGTCACTTATCTAGTGGCCTAGCGAAGTTCAATGGACAGAAAGGCAAGCTTGTATACATTCACTATTATGGCCACTGCATAAACCTGGTACTCGTCGACGGATATGTTTGTCGGGAAAAGTGGCTTGTGCGATTTTTTGGCACATTGCAACTTGCGTACAACATTATTCAAAATAAAGTTCTGCGCAACGCATTTTTTTAGAGATTTGACCTGCTTTCGGCACAAAGCTTAGAACCCTGAAGGTGGCCGTGCTGCACGGAAGCCGCGAAGGCCGTTCATGAAAATTACGCAGGGCTCCCTAGTGCATTAGTAGAGATTTGAGTTCAACCAGGAGCCCGGAGGCGCAGGAAACAGGCAGGGAAATTATTTCCAAGTTAATGAGCTTTAACTTTGTGTGCTCTATGGAAGTCGCTCCTCCTGTTCTGTAACTTACTCTGAAGGATAGTCGGACTCTTGAAGAGCCCGTTACTGAGCTCGAAACTGCATTTATTTAGGTAAAGTATCTACGAAGAAATGAGGCCAGATATACGAAATGAGACAAGATATAACCGTTTTTGAAAAGTTGCTTTCAGAAGTTTGCTCTATCGTGATACAAATGACACTGAAATTCCTGAAGTCCGAAAATTTACGATATGAAATAGAATCGACGGAATTTAGACAAATGAACATCGGTAAGTCGCGAAATAGGACCAGGTAGTATGCTGCGGCCAATATTTCCGATGCTTGACGCCGTTATCCAGGGAGTCAAAGATTAGTTCACTCAAGATACTTTTGAGCTTCTATATGCTGTGCACAGCCTCTTCAGTCTTTCGGGCTGTTGCAAATAGCAATTTTTGCCGCTTGTTTGAGGTAGACTATGACAGATTACGCGTTAAAATTCGGTTCTTCATATCTCGAATCCCTAAGTTAGAATGATGGTCTATCACTCGCTTGACTCGCTGAGAGATGATTGGTGTGTACACAACAGAACTATGAAAATGTTGACGCATTTTTAGCTGTTTCTTTTATTTGGTTTATTTCTGCTATTCTTGCAACTAGCTGTTCCTGCGAATGAACACTTTCGCAGCTGACGCATGTAGAGCCGAAACTCAAGATTACCACGTCACAGGAGCGGCTTCCTTGGCTGATAGTGATATTTGTGGCGCAGGATATCGCAACATCGATTTCATTTGAGAATATTTTCGCGCACAATCAAAGACACGCAAGCTTTTATTGTGAACGCAACTTTTTTTCTGAGGTACATTAACTTCTCATATACTTCAAATAACGGCTAACATGAACTAATGAACGACTCATTCAAAAGCAAAAATGGAATGGGCCATATAGTCTTATGGGTGGAGCCCTCCGTCCAGGGCTCCACTGGGCTGCGCCGCCCACCGGACTTAATCCAGAAGTGCTACTTGCACTCCCAGGTCCGAAATGGCGCGCTGTGCCTCCTACTGATCCATACTAAGTATTGTATCACTGCCTAAAGTAGAGTTCAGATCTCCAGGCTTCCGCGCGCATCCCCATGAAACGTGGTAGAGTGTCGGCCTACCTCCGCACCACGGCCATTTAGTCGGGTAAAATGCTGGATGTATAGCGTGTAATTTTAAGAGATGCGGATATACGTCTGTATGTATGTTTTCTTAGGTATGTGGCCACTTGTATGCTTAGGGGCACGTGAGGCGTTCCATGCTTTTGGCGCGTGAAACGCAGGTGAGCAAGAACCTCTCTGGCTATAATTTCCGGGGGTCAGAAAGCGCCAGTGGATCACTAAACTCGCGAGCTAACGCGTCCGCCCTCTCGCTACCCTCGAGCCCGGCATGGCCCGGGCACCAAATCAACCTGTGGCGTTGGGTCGGTGTGGGTTCCTGTGAGTCCGATAATATTACGGACGACACTCCCATACGATCCTGAAACCGTACAGCTAGGGCTATAGCCGTGGTATCTGCCTTTGTAACCGATGTGGTGCGTAAGGAAGCGGTAGTGATTAATTGTAAATCCTTGTTTACGGCAGTGATTACGCGGCGTTGCCTATCGTAGCTGGCTGCGTCGACGTACACGACATTGGAGCTGGTTCCGAATGGTTTACGGAGCCATTTGACTCTCGCTGTACGACTGACCTCGTGGTAGTCGTCATGCATGTATATGGGCACCGGCGCCACCGATATTCCATTCCGAACGTCGGGCGGCACGTCCTCCAACACCTCGTCGAGATGCTGGGGGTGGGGCAGGGCTCCTATCCTGGGGAGGATTTCCCTACCTGCTGAGGTTTTACTGAGACCATCCCTCTGAGAGATGAGTAGCGCTACCTTGAGTTCTGCAACGGTGTTATGAATAGCTAACGCTAGGAGACTCTTCGTTGGTGTACTGAGTGGCAGCCTGAGGGCCGCTTTGTACGCGCTTCTTACTAAGGCGTCAACCTGACATTCTTCGCTCTTGCCGAGTGAGTGGTACGGCAGGCCGTATGTCACTCTACTCAGGACGAGGGCCTGGTCGAGCCTTAGGGTATCTTTTTCGCGCAAACCCTTTCTGTGGTTCGTGTTACGATGTATCAGTCTGGCTATTTCCTTCGGTGTAGTTTTTAAGGTGGTGATGGTGTGTTTGGCTTAGCCGTTGCTCTGTAACCAGAAGCCTACAATTCGGGAGCGGGTGACCTCGGCTATGGCGTGGCCGTATACCACGAGCCAATTATCTCCGTTACTTTTATAGTACTTTCCATGTATTCTGACGACGTCCGACTTATCTGGCGCGCAACCATGTCCGCTATTTCTAGGGAACTCTGCCTCGGCCGTCACGGCCTCCTGCATTGTCTGTTCTTTCTGCGCTAGTGAACCCTTCGTCGCCCACATAGTGATATCGTCCACATAAACGGTATAACCGAGGCGCGCAATATTATCTAGAGCGCGAGCACATCTGCGCATGCCAATGTTGAAGAGTAGCGGGGAGATTACGGCGCCTTTCGGTGTACCCTTATTTGGTATTTCAAGTTTATCTGATCTCGTCTGCTCTAGCCCGATGGTAGCCGTTCTATCAGAAAAGAAAAACTTAATGAAGTTAAAAGTACGCTCTCCGCAGCCAATTTCGTTAAACTCCTATAGGATTGCCTCATCAGAGATGTTATTAAAAGCCACTTTAGGATCGAGGGCAAGTATTAGATTTTTCCCGCCTTTGGGCACGCAATCGAGGACTTCCTATCTAAGTAGGAGAATAGCGCCCTGATTCGAGAGTCCGGAGCGAAAACCTATCATGGTGACCGGGAAAAGGCTTTATTTCTCTATGTAATTCTGGAGTCGTATTTGAATCACCCACTCGTAGAGCTTACCCATACACGATGATAGTGATCTGGGTCTTAAAGCTCCTAGGGTGGGTAGTTTACCCCGTTTAGGGATAGTTGTATTCTTTGCTTCCTTCCATTCCGGGAAAACTTAGCCCTTCTCCCAGCACTTTTCGTTAAGAAACAGAGTAGGGTGTTCTAGGACCTCATCGCTGAGATTCCGAACCATGGAGTTGGCGATCTTATCCGACCCTGGGGCGGAGTTTAAGTTGGGTGCCTGGGCCGCCGCGAATACCTCCGCCTTCGTTAGTTGTGCATCTAGTTCAGGGTTATCGGTACCCGCATACTCCATGTAGCACGGTGGTATGAAATCGGTTCCTATACATCGCTCGATTAGAGCCTGGAATAATTCCTGCTCTGTACTCGGGAATTCACCGGCTATTTTCTGTAATCTACGGTTCACCACGGACTTGGACTTCTCCGGCTCTAGCATACTCCTGAGCACCGCCCACGTGTTAGCGGTGCCCAGGGTGCCTTTAAGAGAGCATAGAACTGAATCCAACCGTCGGTGGCCAGCCGTGCTGCTTGACCGTTTGCCTCCTCCGTGAGGGCAGCTATGCGCCTGTACAGGATTCGGTTAAGACACTGCCTTTTCCATTTCCATCTGTTCAACAGGCTCCGCCTAGTGTCCCACAAGCGCAGCAGGTGTTGGTCGAACGCCGCGGTTTCTGGCAATCGCCGGGGTTCTTGCGACTCGCTAAGCGCTCTTTAAGTTGCTTATTTTCTTTGGCAAATTGCCTGTGTTCATTACGAATTCTCTGGTATACTGGATTAGCTGTTATCGGAGCAGCGGACGCGACAACGCCAGTCCAGCTCACCTGACTGACAGCCGGGCGGGCGGCTGTCCTCTTCTCCTTAAGGGTCTGCTTCTGTTCGGAACCCTGCTTCTGCTGTTTGGTCACTCGGGTTGTGGACGGAGTTCTCTCCCCTGACGTTGGTCGCGATGGGGACCTCGATCGCGAGCGCGGCTCCACCGACGACTAACTTTCAGAGGTCAACCAGCGCAGCCGATGTTCGGCTGCGCCCCCCTCCTAGGTCTTCTCATCTTGACGGGATCCGGTTTCAGTATTTCTTTACACTCTCTGTCCCCGGTAACGTGACTTCCGCCACACGCCGCACATTTGGCCGCATATTCATGCCCTTGGGTCCTGTCTCGCGTTCCACACGTGTGGAAAACTGTAATGCTCAGTGTTGGCACACGTCCGTACGATGTCCGATTTGGTGGCAAACTTTGCACAGTATTTCGTTGATTTGTAGAGGTAGCAGAGGGATTTGGCCTGTATGATGTAAACGCACCTGGGCAGAACACCGCCCGTGAAGGTCACTATGGCCGTTTTGAACAAGCGAAGCATTCTCGCCCACTCTACCTCCTGGGTATGTACCCGGAGGTTGGCCATTAGTTCCGCGGCATGGTATTGGGCGGAATCTCATGTATAATACCTCGGATAGAATCCTCTGGGTCCGCCATATACACGTTAAACGAATGCGGTCGGCCTCAAATGTTAAAGGGGGTTATCTTCCTCACTTCCGCCACGTCCTCTTGTGGCGTCGAAACCAAGATGATGTTGAGCCGGGACGGATGCACAGTAGAAAAAGGCTTCCGTCGAATTGCCGTTGACAGACGTCGATCACGGCCACAGACAGTTCCGGTCCGAGTAAGTCTGTCACAGCTAGGCCTTTGAACGGCCTCATCACAACTTTGATATCGTCCCTCTGCAGGGGTGGGAGCGGTCGTCGTCTTCTCGGACGATGTCCACTCTTCTTATGGATCTTCTGCGGCGATGCACCACTCGACGTATTGGTAGTCCGGGCCGCGTTTTCCTTATTTTCCTGCTGTGCCTGTTTAGCCTTCTGTCGTCGGGAGAGTACGCTTGCCAGCCATGCTTCGGCTACGCGCGGCCGTTCTGGCCGCCTGTCGCGGCTGCGTTTGCTCCTTCGTTGAATCGCGAGATGAAATATCCTGGTAATCCATTTGGTTGGGTGCTGTGCCCAGCACTTCATTCGTTGGGGCCATTCGTGGCCCCTGTTGAGGTCCTGATGGCTGCTGTACCGCCGCCAAATGGTGGCTGAGGCTGAGGTGCCGCCATGTCTAGGCCCAGCTGCCGCCTAGGCAGTGACTCGCAATGACAAACTAGGCTTCACCCGTTTCGATGCTTTTTAAGTTCGAGAAAAGAGCGAAATCAGTCACTAGCGGCTGAGAGTCGTCTGCCCTGATTTCAGAGCACTTCAGGGACCCAATACACTTCGAATATCGGTCCCATAAGGTTTTTTCCGTGCAAAAATATGAAATATTGATGTCGACGCTCTCCAAGCATTCCTCCAACATACTTTCTTGTTCTCAGCTGCTGTTGCATTGGTTTTATTGCCAGCCATCGTTCCTAGGCGTTTTTTTCTCTCAATTATTCGTCATTCAGATGCAATGTACAACTAGTAAACTGTAAAGCAAATCTGCGTGGTAAAGCAGGGAGACTCTGTAGCAAGGGAAACGAAGGACAGGCTAATCATGACGAATAAATAGTGCAGCATTTGTTTTATGGAAAGACACATTTCACAGAAAACTAGTGTAACTATTATAAATATGACGGCTTGTCATTGTGGTGCCTGCAATGAAATTACAGACGCCAGTATTTTTGAAGGGCAGTTGCCGTAAATATGACAGCCTGTTATTGCAGTGCCATGGAATGCAATTACACACTTCTGTATTTTTATCGCACATTACAGTAAATGTGAAGGCGTGTTTTGGCGGTGCTGTAGATTTAAATTACGGCCGTCTGTATTTTTTACGGGAATTTACGACGCCTGCACAATTTGCGGGCAAGAGTTGGCAGCCGATGCTGCCGGGAGAATCTATTAAGAAAACGACGCATTTTTCGCAGTGTATATGGTTATTGGCTGTAGACCACACCAGTACAAGGCCTTCTAACGATGAAATATTCGTTCACTGTATCTCGCGCTACCTTGAGACACATTGTAAACACAATGTTTTCTTTCTTCGTTGTTATAGTCGACAGAACTTTGTGTCTAAACTTTTGCCCAAGAATAAGTTCGTGCAGACATCAATTCCATCCCGGCATTTTCTTTGCATGAAACCCAAATAAATATGACAAACCGAGACGTGAAAAAAAAAACACGCACCAAGAGATGCTTGGCGCTCTTTGGCCATTATTGGCCCTTGCGCCATAAAACATCACATATCATCACCAAGAGATGCATGAAATATTTTTCTGATCAGCGCAAAACCGGATGCTGATAGGGGTAAGGAAATCGCACAAGGCGTCGGCTTAAGGATGTTGGTCCCAGCAGTACGTTGCAGCTGTATCTGGGGCATGTTATTGGCCTCTCGGAGGTGGTCACTTGTGGGGCTGCAGAACCGCTTCCGCTCTATTTCTATCTAGGTTTCTGTCAGGTCCAAATCAGTGACCTACAGTGGACAGTGTGTCCTAGTTGCTTCAGTTCTTGCGCATCACATCTGAGACACGTGTAAAGCTTCATTACTGTAGTAGATAGCAGCAATTATCACATTTCACTTTAAAACACCGTACCATGCCTGTTTCGCCCGGGGAGTTACTTTATCATGTTTGTCACGGGGACTATTTAATGGCAAGAGTATCCACTGCTGAACCTTGACAAAAAAAAAAAAGAAACAGCTTACCTATATATAGTTTAAAGCACATTTCGTTGAAAAGTCCATTGCTTCATAGAAATCTGCTTCGTTAACTTTTATCTGGCGTGTTTTGCATATCAGGATGGGTGACATATCGAAATGTGTCAAAACATTTGCGGCAGGAATAAAAACAGCAGTCAGGAGAAGCCTCGCTAACACTTCAATTAATTTACCACTGCTTACGAAACACATAATGCGAAAGTTCTATGTATGTACAAAAATCAGGAGTTTGCATTATCTCAAAAACCGCACCAGTTTTGAGTGATCTGTACCTAAGTCGCGTCAACAGAAAGCTACAGAACAATCTAAAGGACTTGACAGTACGTACATTTCAATACGTAGAAGATTACCTCGTGTTTTCTTCAAGCGGTAACTACACCAAAAAAGCTACCGACATTTTAAAAGTGTTCAAGGAGTGTGGTGGGGGTCTGGGGTTCACACTTGAGCTTGTCCAGATTAATGCATTACAGTTTTGAGATATATGCCTTACGTTTCAGCAGGAACATGTCCGGTGGTGCTATTCGCCAAGTGCGAAAAAAAACCACTACTTGATTTTTCTTCTTGCCATTCCAAACTTGTAAAACAGGGGATAGCTTACTCAGCGCTTTGCTCCGCTATCGCTAAGTCATGCCCACACTGTATGCAACAATGTTTTTCGCAACAGCTAGACAGGCTAGAAGAGGCCGGCTATCCGGCACATTTGTCAACACTAACTTGTGAAAAGCTTTCAAAATGGGTCAAGAGTGCTCCCATAAAAACAGCGGGGAAAACAGAAAAAAGAATGGTTTGGTCTAGTTCCCCATGTGCACAGGTTTTCACATGGTTTACAGAATGTAGCCAGTGGATATAACGTCAATGCGGTTTTTTCGGCTCCCTGTAAGTTGTCAAGGATGTGTCCTATCAAAAAAAGAAAACTTGAGCGGGGGTGACTAAAAAGAGAAAAATGATAGTGGTGATAGGCACGTGGCCCCTTTAGCACATTGTGACACAGGCAATGTTGATCACATTCCACTGACGTGTGGTAATGCTTATATTGGACAGAGCAGTAGGTGCCTGAATATTAGACTAAACGAACATCAGCATTCACCTAACAATCACAATGCGCCTCATCTAGTCTCGCATGCCATCGTTTGTGTATGATAACACACACACACGCACACAGCAACACACGCATATATATATATATATATATATATATATATATCATAAGAAGCAAACAAACAGTGACATCAAGGACAACAAAGGGGAAATTACTTGTACTTACTAATTGAATGAAAGAAATGATAAATTCATGGAAATGAAAATGGATGAAAAAACAACTGTCCGCATTTGGGGAACGATCCCACGTTTTCGCATTACACGTGCGATGCTCTTACCATTCAGCTACCGCGGAGCCGTTTTCCCATCCGCTTTCTGGGGTATTTATGTCTTACAAGTACAACCAACCCTGGGAGTCTTATCCAACGCCATCACTCACCTTGGCGGTGGATGTGGAACATCCTTTCTGCCGCAGGCGTCACGAGCACGCGATCTTTTTGGCTGATACCAACTGGTCAATACACCCGCACATGCTACCTGAAGGCATCAATGTTGCTGGATTCGAGCCCTCGTTATGTAATGAACGAGTAGAAAGGGAACCGAGGGGCCTGATTACTATTAATCATATCAGAAGCCAACAAACAATGACACCAAGGACAACATAGGGGAAATTACTTGTTCTTACTATTGAATTAAAGAAATGATAAATTAATGGAAATGAAAATGGATGAAAAAACAACTGTCCGCAGGTGGGGAACGATCCCACATTTTCGCATTACGCGCGCGATTCTCTTACATTGAGCTACCGCGAAACCTTTTGCCATCCACTTTCTGGGGTATTTATGTCTTACAACTAGAACTAACCCTAAGACTGTTAGCCAGCGCCACCACTCACAAACAATGGCACCGGATGTCAACATCCTTTCTGCCGCAGGCGTCACGAGCACGTGATCTTTTTGGGTGATGACAACTGGTCAATAAACCAACACATGCTACCTGAAGGCATCAATGTTGCCCCTCGGTTCCCTTTCTTATCGTTCATTACATAAGGATGGCTCGAACCCGGCAACATTGAGGCCTTCAGGTAGCATGTGTGAGTTTATTGACCAGTTGCCATCATCCGAAAATATCACATGCTCATATATCAGGTTCACAAGCCGAACTTCGACGTTATCTTCGGTTAATTTGCGCAACAGCTTTTTTTTTCCTAATGGTTTATTAGCACAACCGAAACTGTTGGGCAAATAACCCAAAGATAACTGTGAAGTTGTGCTTCCCATCCTACTTAATACGATTGGCCTCTCGAACAATCTCGTCACTTACATATACATGTATACATGGCAGGCTTATGTATGCTCGGAATGCAAGTATCAAAAACCGGTTTACATAACCCCTGCATGCTGACCCAAAAAGTAGTTCCAGTAAGAGCACCTCGTTCTCCGCAATAGAAAAATCAATTCCTTCATGAAACTTCAACATATAAATAGCGGCACCTAGGTATCACTAAAGCACAAATACTCTTAATGGAACAGTGAAATATATTTCGCAAATTTTGCTTCCCTTTTTCTTCTTATTTTGACTACTAGTGTACCTATGAAAAGCGACTAGTATGGCTATCCGGCTTAATAATATCGGGCACGCGTGGTAACAAATTTCAGCATCTTGTCCAGGCTGTCCGTCCTGATATGACGAAGCATGTTGACAAAATACTGCGCCTATCTTCAATAAGAAAGGCGCAGAAAACTGTGAACTTCGCGCACTTGACAGCTTTCTTTTATGATGTGGATATTTGTTGATACCATTTGTTACCAAGCTGCCTGCGACAAAACCGACAGCGTGAAAACCGCTCTAACTGGCATTACGCGAGTCAGCCATAAAAGTTCATGACACTGTTGGTGATTTCATTTAGTCAATACATTGGCACCCATGACGCAGGGTGTCTCTGCTGTGGCTGCTTGGCTCGCTTCCCGCTGACAGGCAATAGTGACTGCGGCACTCGTAGGTCTGATCCCGGTCGGGGCGGCCGCATTGCAATGGAGGCAGACTATAAAAACGTTCATGTACCGTGCATTAGGTGCAATAAAGTACTCCAGTGGGTTAAAAATAATCCGGAGCCCTACATTACGGCGCGTCTCATAAGCCAGACCGCAATTTTGAAACCCACAATTGAAACACTTGAAATCGAGACTCCGGAGCGCAGAAATGTTTTGTGCAGTCAGACATATCATGTCAGCTTTTTAGGCTTATATTAACATGTCAATTTGAGGTAGACACTAGGCGCATTTAAGCTCAGTGAATTTCACTTATTCCATTGTTCTCAAGCATGACAGCCGAGATTCTCCACTTGGTTCAAGCCAACAGACACGCGTGCACTAACTTTCTGCGTTATTTAGTAATCTTCGTGCATGTTTTGTGTGCAACGTGACGAATTCAAACAGCTCTAATTTACAGAATCTAGATACCAGCTTTTCTTACGGAGATGCGCATCCATGCTTTCGTATTTTCAAATTTCTTTAGGTATGCCAATTTTAGACATGTTTAATCAAACAGTTGAATATGTGATTATAAAATTTTGCCACATAGCAGCTCGAATCCATAGTACAAGGACCTAGACTAGGTTGTCAATAACAACGCGCAAACGGGTGATCGAACATCCATAAACCAACCAGGTCGAAGGCAGGATAACGATGCTTTTTATTACAAAAGAAAGAGTGCAAAGTTAAGCACAAGAAAAAATTTCGTTGCATGTGCTCAAGGTGTTGCGCATCGAATACCACTATCATGTGGCAGAACGTACGTAGGGCAGACGGAACGTTCCCAAAAGGAGCGGTTAAAGAAGCACAGCGGGAGCGTTGCAAATTGATACAGGGACACTTGGTGTTACACTGGCGTGACCGCGGGGCTACTGTGTATCTTGACAAAACTGCAGTTTTGTCCAGAGACAAAGAGCGTTGCATGCACGAGTTGTGGAAGCTGCAGTAATGAACAATGATGATTACGAGTGCGTCAGCTCACCGTCTCTTCTCATATCTGCCAAAGAAATAAGTTTTCCGCAGGGCACTTGGTAACGAGCACTTAGTAACGCACACGTGTTGGTAAGATCAAGCGATTAGCAATGTTCTTTCTTATTTTGTCTGTTTTCTTTACACATTCAGAACATCTGGCGTTAAACGTTAGTTGGAAGTTAGCGCCTGTTCCGTTCGTGTGTCTGTGTGCCTTGTTGTGGATTATGCGGTAGAACACGAATAAAAGCTAAAGGACCAACTATTCTCTTGACTGGGTGTTACGTGGAACTAAGTTGCTTAGTGCAAAGCACCCTGGCATTTCGCACATTAGACTTTTGTCCGTGTGGCTGCTGCATAGAGCTGCCACGAACACAGACACCTGCGTTCTTTATTCATAACGAGGCATGCACACTCGCTTAACGAATTTGCACAAACCTATGGGCATGCCATCCCGGTTTCCGAGAAGCGGAGGAGTGCATTCCACTGGGAAATTAGTAGGGGCTCAGCACCGGTGTTCCTTACTCAGCCTACACTTGCCGAAATTCGGGATTTGCGAAGGCGAAAGTTATGCTTTATTTTACGGATTACGTTCGACTCAAATAGAGAATCAGGCAGTCAGATGAGAAGATGTGCTTGTAGACAGTGCTGTACAAGTTCCTCTAAAACCGGAACGAAAGCTTTCCAATCTTCCCAATCCTTCCCAATCTTGGAGCGAGTTCCCGTTACAAGTTCATTTAATGCAAAAGGAACGCGTTCCAGTCACACTTCTAATATTGGAACGTATCGTTACATTAACGTTACATATGATGAAAAAAATAAAATATCGTGTCGGATAATCGTGCGGCGAAATAAAGTGAGCAATTTAAAACTCACATCAAACTACGTATGTTATACGAATTTGAACATCGCCGGCGGCAGATTATCTGGAGATAAAAATAATCCAAAGAAACGCTCCAAGGCGAATTTTTTAAGGGAGCACCGGACGTACTCCAGACTTGTCTGATTGCAACTTGGTGCTCGTCTATTACAAGTGCAACACATAAGGCAAGTTCCACTTCGGTCTTCAAATGCACAGTCAGGATAGCGCGCTTCAGATGGGCAAATAGAAAGTTACTCACATGCACCAGTATATTTAAATTTATTGCACAGGAAACCGCATCGAAAGGAAAAATACATAGGCGTGCAATGAATGCTTGTGCCATATTGCAGTATGAGTGGGAAAAATGTTCAGAATACATATTCGCAATTTAGTTAAGACCCTTGTTTGAACTCATCAAGAGTTGCATATGATGTTGGTGTCCGCCAGGCTGGCATGGAGGAAAGAAACTATAGGAGGGAAAGTCACGTGACTACCTTGAAGCCTAGTCATAAAAAAGTATATCGTAGAACTCACGAAAGAAAGTGAACCATAGTCACGTGAGAGGCTAGCGGCAGTTGCGCCTCACACGGTCGTGCATCCGCCCTGCATGAGGTGCTGCGTAAGTACGTGCATCTGTTCAATGCCGTGAAACGTTTACAGAAAGAACGCCGTTCCCTCTGCCGTTCCTTCCTAAAAATAATGAGTTACCGTTACAGTTCCACCGACTGTTAACGGAACAGTGGCGTTCCTCCGTTCCTCGCAAAAGTAACTAGTTCCAGGAACGCCGTTACTTGGAGCGCCGTTCCGTACAACACTGCTTGTAGAGCACAGCCAATGAGCAAAACGAAAAATCTTGCGGTCCTACGCCACCGCACTACGTACTGCATCATATTGACTTAATCTGCTTGATACACATTCAGTCTACTGACAGCGTGAGACGAAGTAGACGACGCCCATGTCTGTTAGAATACTATGATGCACGTGCACCTCTGGGCAAAAGTACACCGACCGTAGGGTCGCCGAAAAAACTAAATTTCGTCGTAATTAATATGGATAGACTGAAATTGACGAGTGCACTGAAAAGTTTGTAATGCCAAGTTTGGGCTGCAGTCGCAAATTTCAAGTTGCACCTGCAGGTGGTTGAAAAATCGGCTTCATCACACAATCCCTGGTCCGTATACTTTTGCTCACAGGTGTACATAAGTGACTGCAGCTGCGAAAAGTAATGTGGTTTAGGCGTATACGACTTCCGAAATAATCAGCGGATTTCTATACATAATTACAGTCCAAGCGCCGCGATGGACGAACCAGGCTAGCATTGAGATTGAAGTACACAACACAAATATTTTATGGCGAAAGCCTTAGATGTCTATGTTGGCGGTACCCTTGGCGGTGACCTTGCAGTGACCTTGGCGAAACTGCAATGAAAAAAAAATAGCAGAGCAAAAACACGTTTAAAAATGTTAGGATGGACGTAACATTTCTCGAGGAGGTTCCTGCAAACAAAACAAATTAGTGTCTTTTAAGAGAAAATTTGGTAAATTTGGGTCTGGATGGGAATCGAACCCAGGCCTACGCGTTGCGAGACGATCACGCTTCTATGAAGCCACGGCTGCTTTTTTTTTCTTTATTGCCGGAACTTTCACTTTGTGGACACCAATTGCAACAATTTTTGCCAAAGAAAACAGTACATAATTATACATATACACATACTTTCGAAGTTGCATGCATCCATGTTGCGTGGTCAGCCACATTTTGGCTGGCACTGTCATGCCAGGTCTAAAATTCTTTTAAAGTTGCGAGGGGCTCAATCCTCGTCAGCCAGTCCGGGGGGCATTCCTGATCTTTAATTACATCGATGAATTTGGAAACACCCTCCCGGAAAAGTAGTTGCGCAACATTTGAGTCAGGCTCACAAAAAAAAACCTGCCATTCGAGCCCGCCATAAACAGTGGAGGCCCATTAGCATAATGAGGTCCAAAGGCAGTCCGGCCTCATTTTCTACAGTTAAAAATCTAATACCTAATGAATTTAAGAGTAATTCTTTCTGAAGTGTTCTTTGAAGGACGTCCCAAAAATAAACCCCTTCCTAACAGTGGAAAAAAAACGTGATCGATTGTTTCCAGTTGTTTACATATAAGGCAGTTTGCTCCCCAAGGCAAATAAAAACCTCTTTCTTGTAAAAAGGCCCGTACTGGCAAAGTCCCGGTATGTAACTTAAAGAAAAAAGGATTTGTACCTGGCTGCACCTGCATTTTTTTAACACGCTTTAAAACGTCATGTCCCTATCCTCCACTGTTTATGGCTCTGTAAATAGGAACCGGTATGATCATGTCAAGTGTATCCCTGTTTAATTTCTTCCGTGACACCGAAAAAAGGTAATCATTAGAAAAACGTACGAATAGAAAACGGACACTGTCAACTACTTCCCTTCGGTACCCTCGAAGAGCACCAGGCATACTTCCGTGACCCCACATAAGCCGGCAGATGCTTGCTCAGTCGCAACTGACACATTGTGCGCAGAAAGGGGTCGTGCACGTCTCGAAAGAATTTAAACCTGTTCACTAGCTGTTTAACGAAAAGATGTGACAGGCCTAGGCCCCCGTCTCTGACTCGCTTAAACAAGTTTATACGACTGAATCTCTCCCATTCTGATGCCCAAATGAGCACAGCAAAAACGAGAACAGTATAAAATTTGCACGACGTACCATATCTTGCTTATTAAAAACAAGTTGCATACAGTGGCTTTCACAAACATTGACAGATGAGTGCCTTTCCAATTTGTAGTTTTTTTTTCTTGATTCGCTTAATTTCTTCGAGCCAGTAGTCCTCATTACGACGGTAATATTCGAGTGGTACGCCCAAGTATTTCCCTGGCGATTTAATCCATCTAATGTTGGCGAACATTTCCGGTGTTGACTGCCATTCACCATGCCAAAAACCCAGACACTTACTCCAATTTGCTGTGCTCCCTGTTATGTTTCCAAAATGTTTAACAATGGTGGTTGCTTCTGTAATGCTTTCTTTCGATGTACAGGACACCGCTATACATCATCTGCATATGCTAAGAGTTTCACTTCGGCTTCCATAAGTTTGAAGCCAGTTATGCAACTGTTCTGAATGATTGCCAAACAAAAGCTTTCTAGATAAATGGAGAACAAAAGCGGGCTCAGTGGACATCCCTGGTGAACGGAACGCTCTATTTTACTGGGGCCCCCAGTGTCTTATTAATAATCAGCCGCGTTGAGCAGTTCCGGTACGCCAGAGCTACCCCATCAGTGATGATTGATCCTACATTCACATGTTCAAGAACTAACAACAAAATATTATGCGGGACAAAGTCAAAAGCCTTTTCTAAATCCATCTGCATAATGGCAACAGCATACTGATAATCGTCACAACATTCAAAGACGCCGTTCATCGTATGTATATTCGTGGCGATAGTGCATCCGTTTATACCACAAGTCTGGTGTGGTCCAACAAGATCCCTAATGACCGACTGTAGTCGACCTGCAAGAACTTTCATTAAAACTTTGTAATCCACGTTGGTTAATGAAATGGGCCTGTATGACGTGACCAGTCTCAGCATTGCTTTTTGGTCCGTCTTAGGAATAAGGACGGTGTGTGCTTCCGAAAATGATGGTGGCAATGCGTTGTTCGCAAATGCCACGTCAAACACCGCTTTCAACAAAGGCACCAACTCGTTCTTGAACGTTTTATAAAAAGCTGCACTAAGGCCACCCGGACCTGGCGACTTATTAGGACTAAGGTTATCTATAGCGTTTTCAATTTCCGCAAGGGTAATGGGTGCTTCTAGAAGCGACTTCGTTTCAGCTGAGAGTTGAGGCATACGTGGCAGATAGTGTTCCTTCTACCGTTTTATATCCACCGGCTTGTAGGCAAAGAGCCGCTCGTAAAATCAGTTTAAAGCACATATGATGCTCTCTCGGTCACTCAGTTCTTGTTCATTCTCTTCAATCACTTCTATTTCGTTGCGGCGTGCATGCGTCTTCTCGATACCTATAGCGCGCGTTTCGTGGGCGTTTCACTCACGGCCCAAGCTTCTGCTCTGACTCGAACGAGCGCGCCGTGGTAGTGGTGCTGCTCAAATTGTTCCAGCTGTTGTTTTATCTTGATTAGGTCATCTTTAAACAGACCAGGCTGTTTGTTTTCCAGTGCAATTATTTTCTGCAATGTTGCTTTCAACGCACTCTCTCTCATCTTTTCGCGGTATTTTAGTACGCTGCTTTTTTCAGTTGCCTATATTTTAAAGCTTTGTTTTAGTAGTTCCCCGTCTACACCTATGTTATTGTTACCATCCAGGTTAACATCGCGTATTGCTTTAGACACAAAATTTATAAAAGACTCGTTCCGTAAGAGCATTGCGTTAAGTTTCCATAGGTCCCAGTTAAAACTATTACTTCTTTTTTTAAAGCCCACATCGCATTTGACTAAGCAATGGTCCGAGAAAGAAACAGGTAATACAGTGTAAATGTTACATGTAGGTATAATTTGAAGGGACACGTAAATCCTGCATAGGCGAGCATGACTAGAGCCCTGAAAATGCGTGTACTGCACCTCGCGTTCCCCTTCGAGACAATCGGCAACGTCGATAATGGACCTTTTTCCAATTCAGCTATGCGCATGCGCGTACCCTCGCCCCAGCTGCATTCCACGCCGCGCCGCCATTATCGCAGGGCAGGTGTGCGAAGTGAGTGCGTGAACCCTTGCATGATCCGCGGCAATTTCCCGAGTTTGAGGGGCTGAACAATCATTTTTCTCGTGTTATTGGACGAGAATATTGGTTAAAGGAAATACTTAGCAGTTCGTCGGAAAGACTGCAAGCACTTTTGTCGATGAAAACGACTACGTGAACTAATGCTCGAGTGATAGGCGCAGCGTTTCCGACGAATCTCATGCCCGGCACTTGCTGTACTGTCGATTGCACAAACCGGCGTGGAATGGTTAAGGTATTGTACCTAAGTGGAGCGCACGGTCAAATTTAAAAAACGTACCCCATGTTATCAGGGAGTTATCACGCGATTCTTGCTCAGTGAGGCAAGCCTGCGTTCTGGTAACAGTGTGACAATAGCGCTGTGACCATTGCACTTCTCGCCTAACGACTGACTCGGAAGTCACGGAGATGTTTTAATCTACTGGTATGTATACCGCACGGATTTTCCCATTGGTTTAAGAACATGTTACCGCATGCAGGCGGAAATAGCTGTACGGTTTCGTTGGGCCAAACGAGAAGAATCTCGCCACACAGCCGATCAGAATGCATCGTGCAAGGCCAAAGCGACACACGCGGTGCCGCATTATACATAACTCGCGAGTCTTACTTTTTGCTGGCAAATGAAGCTTTACGTGCATGACAAAACAACGTGTTGCGTCCACCTACCTTCCGGTTACTCCCCCTCGTGCTGTGTTGCGTCCACTTATTCCCCAGTACCATGCCATATACGATAGATATCTCGAGATAAAACAACACTTGCCCTGCAGTACACTCGCATTACGTGTGCAGAAGTTCTGCACGTTGTTTTTTCATCATGGTGAGCTGTTTGCATGCCCGTTCTTGAGGGCAAGCACGTACGTGCATGCGTATGTTGACCGCCTCCTTCAAGTTGAGCCACTCCAAACGACGGTCGAGTTTATCCTGAAGAAAGTCCTGCCGCAGCGCGTTTGATGCTCACACATGCCTTCACCAGTTGAATCAAAGTACTGACCAAGCTGTTGAAGAATAAAGGCTGGTGCATCTATCCAATCTTGGTTACAAACGGCCTGCACGTCGCATCAGCCTGTTGCCGTCGCGTAGGTAAATGTAAACTGTGTTATTACTACACGCGAGCAAATACGCGCGTGCTAGAGCAGGACGATGAGAAGCTACTTCAACAACACAAGCGACAAAAGTAAAAAAAAGCAGGGACGGCCATTGCGAGACTGCCTGGTCAAACGCTACGATGCTCTGCGTAGAGGCAAGCGGCGGGAGCGCATGTGTCTTGCCCGTCAAATTTAGTTGAAGTAGCGGCCGCTAGAGGGGTCGCTTACTGCAAAAAGGTCCGATTCATGCTCGTGTATCAGTTCCTTCAAAAATTCGGTGTTTTTATCCTTCGGTCCAATTTTTGTCGTTCTGTTCCTCCCACTCAGTACACAATTGAAATCCCCTAGCAAAACCAGTTGTTTCATAACGTTTAAATGTTTCTTAATTTCTGACGTTAACCGCGTTTGGTGCATACACATAAATGACCCTCCAGTCACGCTCGCCTAACGAAAAATCGCACGACACGACCCTACCCGACACACAGGAAAAATAATTTTGTATCACAAGGCCCTGTAACTTTTTAACAAAAATAATGCAGCCAGCGAATGTTCCAACGGCATGACTAACCACAACAAAGTACTTAGACGTGAAACGAAGCACTATGCCTCCAGTTTCCTCCTCCCCTGCCCCTTTAGTTTCTTGTACGGCAAACACGTCTAGGTCCTGGTCTACCAAGAGCCGATAGACCTAAATCTGCTTTTTCTTGGCGGCCAGTGGCGAAACTCAAAGGCTGGTTGGAAGCCATCGTTCACTAACAGTGTTAGAGGAGAACCTGAGGCATGGTGGTTACCTTTAACGTCTAGCACATAGCTAGATGTCATCGTGCTTGCCCGGTTGCCCGGTGTCGTTTTGTTGCGACGCCGGTTTGTCCCCGATCTGCTTCTCTGTCGCGACGTTGGACATTGGCTTGTAGCGAGAACGTCTACCCAGGGGCGCCTTTGCGGGCGGTCCGTCCGTCTTTCTTGCCTCGGTGGTACCATTGAGGTGTTCTTCCTTCTCCAGCGGTCGCTTGACGGCCGCACCAGCAACCGGCGTTTGGGTGGCCCCGAACGCCGTGTGGTCATGGCAAGCGGTTGGAACGCCGACCACAGCAATTTCAGAAAGATAGTCCTCTTTCGCGACGTCTTTTTTTCCGTTGCCGGTGTCGTTGATTTAGTCGCGGGTTTAGGCGTCCCATGTGCTTCCTCCGCGGCAAGTGCCACTGTGGGGGTCACCTCTTGTAGGTTCGCCGCTTCTCCTGTGCCCCTGGCCGCGTCTTCGGCCTCAACCACTTCATGGTTTGCTCTGCTGCCTTGTCAATCTCTACCTTGCGAACTAATGCGGCGTAAGACCGCTCACACTTGGCGTCAGCATGCACGAAACGTTTGCAGAGGGAGCATCGGGGCACTTTGCAGTCGCGACGTACGTGGCCGTTTCCTTTGCAGCGCAAGCACTGCATCGGCCATCCAGGGGTAACTACGAGAGCCAGCTCACCGGCGACCCGGATCTGATGAGGCAGGTCATCCACGGTGACACCGGACTTGAAGTTCAACAACACAGACCTCGTCGTGGAGCCTTTGCCAATGACGCCTTCGACGCGCCAGTGCTCCCGGCTCACCTCCAGCACCTTGCCAAAGGCCGCGAACGCCGTCTTCAGATCCTCGTCCTCGACGCCATGAAGTAGACCGTGGAGCCGCAGCTTCACCATCCGGTCCTGGAGATCGATGATGAGGCAGCGACGCCCCTTCACCTGAAGCTCCTTGATGGCCTGTAGCCTGATTGTTGCATCAGCACCGCACATAGTGACCGCTCAGACATGATTTATCTGGTACGCTCCCAGTGCGACGACTTCAGGCAGCAGTCCGGTAGGGCACAGCGCATCCCGAAAATCCTCAACCTTGTAGTGCCTTGCTCGGATGTCGCCGTGTAAAAACACGGTCTTTAACCTGACACGACCTGTAGGCAACTGCGGCAAAACAATCTGATACTCGCTATCGTCGTTCTCGTTGAGCCTGTTTCCGGGAGTAAGACCCGCCAAAGCCGCTCCAAGGGAGCACTTGATTCCAGCGTCCGACGAACTGCTCCACGGTTGTGGCTTACTAAAGGTGTGCCTACTGCATGCCTGATTGCACGCGTCACGGGGCCGCAAAGACTCGCTCCTGCCACTGCTCGTTTGTTGTCGTCGTCTTCCGCGTCTTTCACAGCTGGCTGGCTTCACGTTCTACAAACGTGCTACACTTCCTTACTTTTCTCAGTTCAGTCATCACACATAGATCATTTGCGGCATTCTTCAGCGGCAGACGTGGACTATTGGTTGTCGCTGCGTTCGGTGAAGTAATAAGCCTAGGAGCAGGCATCACTTATGCGTAATTAGGAACAATGTAGACACATCATTTCTTAAAAAGCTGACGCTAAGCACGGTTAGCGCGAGGCGTCTCACTGCGCTGAAACGATGATTTCGCTGCAGCCGAATTGCGAATACAGCATATGTCATTAGGGCAGTTTGATGGGATTATTCATAGGTGCTTTTGTAATTTGCTTTAGCGCAGGCAGGAAGACACGGACATAGAAGACACACGAGACAACACACAGTGCTGAACGACCAGCTGCGAACAGCTGTGAACGTACGCCATGTCTCTTCGCGCTAAATTTCAGAATCCGCTGTTGCGCACTCCTAAAGCAAATGTGAATTTCAATGCAATTTTGTTTACAAACACGACTACTATTTGCTTCTGTTAGAGACAGGTAAATAATGTGATAAAGCACAGGTTTTCGCAATACATTTCAAAAATGAGGTGGCGTGTGCCACAAGATTTGGCATCAAGCAACCCTGGGCGTCACACCAGCCTCATTCTTGAAATCGCAATCATGTGAAATGAGCCCTATGAGAATCGCGTTGAGACGCATGCGACTGCATTTATATTTTATCGCTCCAGACGCAGCATGCGAAACATCCTTAACACTGACATGCACCTTCTTGGACGGTATCCTTCTCGTTCTTTTGACATGTGCATCGGTGCAGTCGCAGTATCACGTGGCTACAAACGAGCGCTGTTAACTTCATAACGAAGCTTCGCCTGCTGTAGGATGTCACCTCATAAATTGATGCCCCGGGAGACAACCTGGCCAAGAGTCATCACGAGAAGCCTGGCTTTGCTGTAAGACGCAACAGTGAGGCCCGGATGATGATGATGACCTGAAAGTCAATGACACATACCCACTGACTGAGGGGGATTGGCGGAGAATCGAGCAGATGTGTGCTAAGGGAATAAACTGAGAAATCAATAATTTTGACCCGAGCTAGCAAAAGCAAAGCAAGTACTGCTGCCTGCCAACACCCACTACGGAATGTAGGCTCCCTAAAGGACAATGGCTTTTTATACTGGTGGTGTACAGCGTGATTTCACTCATTCTTTTTTCTTTTTTGACAGAACCAGCCATTTTCTTACGAAGGACAGCGCATGTGCGAGACTCGTCGATTACAATAAGTGTGCAGAGCTCCTCCCTCGTAACGTTTCTGCCTCTCTGGTATGTCTTACCAGCTAAAGCTTTCACATCGAGTTCATTGTTTAAATTCTAAAGTTTTGAAAGGATACCGTAGTAGAACGCAATGCCTGTCCACTTCGTCGAATCTGGCTGAATATTGGAAATTCTTGGTAAACAGGAATCACCGGAACGTTAACTTGGATGTTGACGGCAACGCACCCTTCTCCCATATAGACAGCTTTAGTACCGCACAGCCATGTCTCTTTACTGCGTTCTTCTCCCGCGTCTCAGAGTGCGCGCCTGACAGAATTGTGGGCTCTGTTTGCAGAAGGATCGGAAAGAACGGTAAGATAGCTTTTATCTTTGGAAAAATGCACAAGCGGTTGAATGGTTGCTTGTGGCACATTGCGAAAGCCTCTGGCATGACCCTGCAATCTTCATGCTTAGTGAGCCCAACTCCGTGATTAATGCACACTTCCCAACTACATGAACGTAGCTGGCATACTTCTTAAATCGGAATACTATGGGTGATATTTAACGCAAGGAGAGAAACAGACCTTCAATATGTAATGTTGACACGTTGATTACAACGGCGTTACACGAACAAATTAGATTTCGGAAACGCCATTTCGTTTTCGAAAACTCCAATTTCCTTCCTTCTCAATGGAGTTCAGCGACTCTAAATCAGCCCATCGCACGCGTACACTTACTGACTATACCTGCGCTCGCTGTGTGATTTCTTGTCCGTAGAAGAAGCGCAGTGTAGTCTCTATGAGAATGATTGTCCTGAAATTTCCGTGGATAAAGCACTGATTTTACTGTTCCACGCATTTGATGAGAGTAACAAGCATAAGTAGCACACCACTGCATTCGAATGCGCAAATATACTAACACTTTGTATTTTTTTCTTGCGAGTGTAGAAACGAAAGAAGCCAGTCGCTACGCCGGCTGTGTATCATGTCGATTGCGAAAATTGTCAGGCAGATGGAGGCGCGCCAAGTCCGCAATTGCTCAATTTTGCTGAATTGCTCAATTTTAGCGTGTTATGCTGAAAACCGAATAACTAGGCCCTCAGCTGCAAAATAGTGACCGTCTTGAGCTTCATCAATTTATTGATTGTCCCCTCAAGGAAGGTCTGCGCGATAACTTGGTCATCTGGCACAAGTTTGGCGCAAAAATTAACAGCACCCTAATACAGGTATATCTTCGACTTGGAGAGACGTCAGAGGGAAGAGCCGTTCCAGGTAATCACTTTTCTTTGGCAGTGGATGGCGAAGAATGCGCCCAAACATTACATTGAACGCCTCATCTGAACATATGAAAATTCACGCATAATCTGCGTACCCGATGTATTCAACCCGTGTAAGTGTGGCTTCTGTAAAACTCCTGAAACATACCGCTTGATCATGATGTGATGACCATTATTTGAGAAATTCCACACAATTTTTTGTATGTGTGTTCGTGTGTAACTTGTTTCATGCCAAATCGGTTGACTGGGTGTGTTTTAATGGGCACGTGCCACAGGTTCTGTGCTCCATTGGACAATTTGGGTATAGACAGCTTGGTCCGTTGGGTATGTGATACTGGGTATGCGCCACTGGGTCTGTGCAAGGAGCGAGACCTTGAGCCACTGGATATGTGAAACGAGGCATGTGTCACTCGGTATATACCAGTATAGACAGCTTGGGTCATTTTGTTTGTGCAGCTGGGCATGCGACGCAAGGTAGTAGTAGTAGTAGTAGTAGTAGTAGTAGTAGTAGTAGTAGTAGTAGTAGTAGTAGTAGTAGTAGTAGTAGTAGTAGTGGTAGTAGTAGTAGTAGTAGTAGTAGTAGTGGTATAAACCTTATTTTGTCTGAGATGGACTTTAGGCAGGAGGGGAGGGCCTGTCCTCTTCCTCAGGCGGGGGCCAGGCCTAGAGCTTTGGCGGCGTCTTCGGCCATTTGAACGACCCAGAGTTGGAGATCCAGGTCTGAGCTGAGCGGTGCAGTCTCCCACTGCTCTAGGGTAGTGCTTTTCTGGTCCTTATCAGGGGACATGCCCACATCATGTGGTGAAGATAGGCTCTACCTGCGCCTAATTTACAATCTGCTGTATGTAGCCCGGGATAGAGGTGACTGTACATCACTGGGTTTGGGAAAGTGTGCGTCTGTAAAAGGCGCCAGGTAACTGATTGCTTTTTATCTAAATTTTTGTTTGCGGCAGGGTAATGCCTCCTGCCCTGGCGGTAGAATTGTGGAATTTCCTTGTAGGATACCATCCGGTACCGGCTTTAACGGCGGAGGGATTCGAACTGCTCATCGCAAGAGGTTGTCGTGTGGCCGCTGATGGCCAGTTCTCGGGCCGCACTATGAGCAGCTTCGTTTCCCGGAAGACCGGAGTGCGCCGGTGCCCGAACGAGTTGCGTCCATCTACGCCGAGTTTCGGGTACCCTGTCCAGAATTTCAAGGTATTCAGGCGAAATGCGCCCTTTCGCGAAATTTCCTATAGTTGTCTTTGAGTCGCTGACTATGAATTTGGCTGCGGAGGAAGGGTACGCCAAGGCAGTTGCGACTTCCTCCCCGACCTCCGGCGAGGCTGTAATTTCCGAGCTTGCAGCGATGATTTGATTTTTCTGATCTAGTACAGCCGCTGTCATAGCGTCTCGGTCACGAAACTCGACGGCGTCTACATATGCGACGTCCCTTGTGTTCGCAAAGCGTTTTTCTAAGGATTTGGCTCTTTCCTGCCTGCGCTCTTGGTTGCGCAGAGGGTGAGTGTTTTTAGGTAATGGTGGGGCGTGTAGGTGTTTTCTTAGCTCTGTGGGAATGTCTCACTTTGGTCCGAATTGGGTGTTGTGGGTAATCCCGAGTGATTGGAGAATGTGTTGCCCCGTCGGAGAACGCGAGAGTCTCCAGTTGGGTAATTCTTTGGGCTTCCATGAGCTCATCAAGAGTATTGTGTACTCCAAGAGCCTCAAACTTTTCGTTTGCGGTCGTAATTGGGAAGTGTTGAGAGTGCTTGTATGCTCTCTTCATCATGAGGTTAATTTTGAGCGTTCATCACTCTTTAGTTGTAGAAATGGGGTAGCGTACGCTATTCTGCTTATGACAAAAGCCTGTACCAATCTGAGTAGATTAGTTTAATGCCGTTGGCGATGCGCGAAATCAGTCTTATTGTTTGATGCACATGCGAGCCTTGCGCCTTTATCATTTCGTTGTTGTGTCCATTGGCCTGTATTCTGAGTCCAAGGATCCTGATGCTCGGTACTATTGGAATGCCCTGGACGTTAGCTTTGAGCGTCATTTGAGGGGGTTTGGTGACATCCCTGCCTCTGCACGTAGGTCTATACAGAAGTAACTTTTGCGGAGAGCGGGAGAGTCCTTTAGGTGTCACGCATTCCGTGACAACTTTGACCGCGCTTTGCAAAGAAGTTTCTTGGACTACTCTGTCACTCCCTCTGGTTACCCAGAGTGTCCCGTCAGCTGTATATAAGCTATGCTGTAGTTTAGAGATTTAGCTAGCTTGCTTTGCAATCCTAGCATGGCCATATTGAAGAGGTAGGGAGACAGGGCCGAGCCCTGGGGTGTCCCTCGATTCCCGAGCGAAATGCTCTACGAGGTTAGCCTACCGATGGTGATTGTGGCTGTCCTGTCTGTAAGAAAGCCTTTGATATAATTGTACACTCTAAAAACGGTTGCACCCTTTGGGGCGTATTTTTCCC
This sequence comes from Dermacentor silvarum, assembly GCF_013339745.2. Lineage (NCBI taxonomy): Eukaryota > Metazoa > Arthropoda > Arachnida > Ixodida > Ixodidae > Dermacentor > Dermacentor silvarum. The sequence continues at coordinate 70,258,115 of NC_051156.1, forward strand.
ACAGAACAATAATCGTCATCTGACTTGCGTGGCTTTCCTTTTTTTAACGCTGTGCGCCCAGTACTTCTCGGTCACGAACGACAAAAGCGTTATCAGCGTGACACAGCGTTCTCGACAGGAAAGTAGCAAGTGCAGAATTTTCAAGATAGGAAACGCAAGCGAGACAGATGACGATTATTGTTGTTTGGCAAAAATGCACCCCAAAGGGGGCAACTGTTCTTAGAGTGTATGCTCTGGAGCCAACTGCTACTCTGTATAGCTGGGTTAAGATGGCTTCGTGATGAATAATGTCGAAGGCTTTGGTTAGATCAAGGCCAAGAATGGCCCGGGTATCAAGTTCTGAGCTGTGATCACCGTCTATAATTTGGTGCTTAATTTCAAGCATAATGCCCTACGCTGAAAGCTTGGGCCTGAATCCAATCATCGTGTGAAGGTAAAGGTCGTGCGCTTCCATGTGTTTGTTTAGGCGAGTAAAGATGATGTGTTCCAGAAGTTTGCCTAAACAGGAGGTGAACGAGATGAGTCTTAGGTTCTGTAGCTGCAACCTCTTGCCTGGCTTTGGTATCATGGCAATGTTAGCTTCCTTCCACTGTTGAGGGATGTGGCCAGTCTCCCAACACTTATTGAAATAGTTAGTTAGTGCTTCTATGGAGTCATTGTCCAGGTTCCGTATAGTTTCGTTTGTTATTCCGTGCGGACCCGGACGTGTATGGCCTCGCGGACTTCCGCGTCCGTGATCGGTTCGTCGATTATTGAGTTTGAATCTCCCGTGTATGCGCGTAAGGACATCTTGGAATGGTTTCTGATGTATAGATTCTTCAGTTCGTTTATTAGTTATGTGTATGATCCCGGGTAATTATGAATTATTTTGCTGACCTTCTGCCTCTGCGTAGTTTTACTTTTCTCGGGATCGAGTAGACATCTAAGTATGCGCCATGTTTTGGCCATGCCTATTTGCGCTTCCATTCCATCACATGCACTGTGCCAGTTTTGGGGGGTTAGCTGGTGAGCAGTCTTCAAATTGTTTGTTTGAGATCGATATGCGTTTGCGTAGGGATATATTCAGTTTGTGTTTTAGTCGTCTTTCCAAGCTAGCTTTTGCTTCCCACATGTGGAGGAGCTTGGCTTCTGCCGCCTGGATGTCAGCTTCTTCTGGTATGGTGTTGGTCGCTTGCTTAACATTTTGGTGTAAGCTGTCGCCCCATGCCTTAATATCTATAATCTCAGGAACGGTAGGTTCGTTTTGTTTGTTTGTATTGCCTAAAAGTGTCCCAGTCCGTGATGTGGATTCGTTTGCCGATAGGTTTGGCGGGTCCCATTCAGATTGTGGTGGCCACTATGAAGTGGTGACTTCCGAAGTTTTCTTGCGTGTTGAACCATGTGGCGCCTGCCAACGTTTTTGGTGAAGGTTAGGTCTGGTGAAGTGGCAACGCAGACGCTGTTTCCTGTGCGGGTGGGTTGTGTCGGGTCTGTGAGCAGAGTGAGTTGCTCCTGCTGCGCGTCTAGCCACAACTGACGGCCTTTGGGGTGATCGGTGCGATAACCACATGCAGAGTAGTACGTGAACATTTTTCGCTAATTTTCCAGAATAGGTATCTGCGAATGGGTAGATGCCGGGATAGGCAAGCAGAACAAGAGGCAAGAAGTAATAAAGTTGGCAACAGACAATTGAAGAAGTGTTCTACAGAGAAATGATAAAGTCGGCATCAAAAGCAGCCCTGTGTAGACGCGGATACTTTTGGTGAAGTTAAGTGAACAGAAAGAGACTAGACCGTGCATTGAGCGGGGAGCGTTGAGCTGCAGAGAAATGAAGACGTCGGTAGCACATGCGCGCGCGCTATTTTACGCCAAACACGCAGGAATGAAATGTGCAAATTTGTAGCATTTAATTAGCCGCCTCACGAAAGCAATGTTTCGCATGGATTTCAAAATGTGCGTTGGATATTTAGTTAAAATATATTTTAATAGAGCTTGTGAGAGATAGTGCCGTTCCGTTTTTTTTTTCAAGTGACCTTCAGGAAGAGGTGGGCATTATCCGTACGAGAAATCTCAGTATCTAAGCCGCTAGTCAGAAAATATTTGGTAATAGACTTCCTAACTAATCCCGTTAGGACACATAATGCAATCGCAAAATTGATGCCGAGTAGTAACGAAGATATGTTTGCTTAGCAGGAAGTTTAAGATTAGCGCCACTTTCGAGGAGACCATCTGTAATTGTGCTACGAAATATATGGTGCACACTGTTGCAAAGTGACGTCATTCACAATCACACTGCCTATCGTTTTCCTTGCCCTCCATTACCCCCTTCATTTTCGTATATATACGCTCCCAGATGGAAGCCATAAACGTTCATGTTCCAACCTTCCAACACAGTGCTGTCGTATTCGGCACACACGCCACGTGCGTCGTAACCAGGTAACTCCGGCGACGAGGATGGGATAGAACCCTCGAAGTGAAGGATGAAGTAAGCCAGGCAGTCAAGTTGGAAACAAGGGAAACAGTGGCTGCGAGTATGTCGACCATGGCTCATCACCAGCTGCCAGAGTACGACGACCAGTGTGACTGGAAGGCCTACATCACAAAGGCAGAAGCTTATTTCGAGGCAACTGGCCACAGTGACTCGGGATAGAAGAGGGCGTTGCTGGTAGCTGCATTAAGTACGCGCACCGTGCAAGTTCTCTCAGGACAGGTTGCACCGAGGAAGCCTAACTGGCTGACGTACGAGGAAGCAGTGAAAGTTTTGGATGACTAATTCGACCCTAAGCGTCATGAGATAACGGAGAGCTTCCGGTTCTTCAATCGCTGTCAGTTAGAAGGTGAGCCCATTCAACAGTTCATCGCTGAAATTCGCCGAATTGCGGATGGCTGTAATTTCGGTGACATGCTAGATCGGATGTTTTGCGACAGGATCGTTTGTGGAGTCGGGTCAAACGCTTTGCAGAAGCAGCTGCTAGCGAAAACGGAGTTAACGTTCAGGGAGGCCGAAGCAATTGCCATATCGACAGAAGCAGATGAAAGGGATACAAAGCAGATGTCCGCCGACCTTGTTCCCGTGCTCAAGGTCCATGCAGGCCAAGCGTATGCTGATGAGTTGGTGTTGGAATGTGGGCATTGCGGAAGCAAGAAACACAACAGGAACGCTTGCGGCTGGGCGAAAGCGAGGTGTTACCGCTGCGGTGCGTACGGCCATCTGGCCAAGATGCGCCAAAACGACGTGCGGAAAGGACGCTTAAAGGCACGTTCACAATGCAGGCAAGGAGAAGCTTTCGCAGGAACCGCGGATGTCAAAAGGGAAAATGTAGACGATGACGATGCGCACATTTCGACAATAACCGCGCCATAGAAAGGTCAGCTGTCACCTCCTATTCGTCGTACCTTCACATGGTCCGGCATTGACGTACCCATGATTATGGACACCGGTTCACCCGTCTGCGTCGTGTCCAGAGAGCTGTTTGAGAAAAACAGTGAACAGTGGCCGCCATTAACACCTGCATGCATCAAACTGTCCTGTTATCTTGGAGAGCTGCCAGTATTTGGGAAATTGAGTATGCCGGTGTTCTACAACGACAAGGAGGTCAAGAGTTGTTTGATAGTCCTGAACTGTTCAGGTCCGAGCCTCTGCGGACGAGATTTGATTGCCAAGTTCAGGGATGCAGGATCCTCGGTACTCAACGTATCAGTGCAATAAGGTCCTGGTCCAGGAAGCAGCCATACCCCAGCCATGGATGCTGTCCTGTCAGAGTTCCGAGACGTCTTCAGCACCGAGCTCGGTCAAATCGACAGACACCCTGTCCATTTGAAGCTCAAGGAAGGAGCCACGCTGAAGTTTTGTAGGGCTCGTTCCTGTCCATTTGCTAATACGCGACAAAGTTTCAAAAGAAATTGATAGGCTCGTAACGCTTGGAATACTGTCACCTGTAACGCACGCCGAGTGGGCTACCCCCATTGTGCCTGTCATGAAGAAAGACGGCACGGTTAGAATCTGTGTCGATTTCAAGGTAACCTTGAATCCCGTCTGTGAACCCAGTACCCGTTGCCAGTCATCGATGACATTTTCGCATGTCTGAACGGGGGGGGGGGGGGGACTGCTTCAGTACGCTGGATTTACGAGACGCCTATAACCAGGTTCCCCTTGATGAGGACACAAGGAAGTTGTGCGTAATTTATACACACCGTGGTCTGTTCTGTTCCAACCGACTGCCGTTCGGCATAGCTTCTGCGCCTGCTATTTTCCAGCGGAAAATAGAAACAGTTTTGCAGGGTCTGACAGGTGTTCAAGCTTACCTCGACGACGTTTTGGTATCTGAAAAGCATGGCAGCGCCGGCCAAGTTACGAGAAGTACTGCAGCATTTTCGTGAGCACGGAGTGAAGCTCAGACTTGAGAAATGTAGCTTTCGTCAAGAGGCAGTGACGTATCTGGGTCATAAAATTGATCGTGAAGGTCTGCATCCAATCGAGAAGCATGTTGAAGCAATCGCGCAAGCCCCCAAGCCCCAAAATATTCAGCAGCTGCGGTCGTTTCTGGGCATGATTGCGTTTTATTCGAAGTTCGTGCCTAATATGTATTCCTTATTTGCACCGCTGTACAAGTTATTGGAGAACAACACACGTTGGTTCTGGGGACACGCGCAAGAAACAGCATTTAGTGATGCAAAATAATGCCTTCGGGAAGCGGCTGTGCTGGCTCACTATGATCCCGAGAAACCCCTCAAGCTAGAGCATGACGCTTCACAGGACGGAATAGGTGCCGTGCTTTTCCATACATTGGGAAAGATCAACAAACCCAATGGTTTCCGTTCTAGAACGTTAACAAGGGCTGAGAAGAACTACTCTCAGCTTGAGAGAGAAGCTCTTGCTCTTGTATTTGGAGTGTCTGAATTCCGTGATTACCTCATAGGCCGAGAATTCGTTTTGGTCACCGACCACCAGCTGCTCCTGGGCCTGCTGAAGGCGGACCAAGCAACTCCAGCATTGGCAGTCTCTAGAATACGGCGCTGGGCGCTGTACCTGGGCGGATTCCGCTATCAGCTTCAATACTGACCTGGTAAGCAACTTCTCAACGCTGACGCTCTTAGTAGACTGCCTCAACGTACATCTGATCCGAAACTACCAGAAGCAGATCCACCAGACTATCTGCTAGCCTTGGCTGGGTTCGACGAGGGAACTGTGTCGGTTGAGGAGCTAAGGCAGTTGACTGCAGATGACCCTTCTCTGGGTCAAGTTATGCGATTCACTAAGAACGGTTGGCCGTCCTGCGCAAAAGGCCTGAACACGAATATCGCGCCATTTTTTGACAAGACATAGGAGCTCTCTTTGGCTCATGGGTTGTTGTACTGGGGCTGTCGAGTGGTTGTTCCGACGGAGGCGCGATGTCGCGTCTTATACCTTTTGCATGAGACGCACCAAGGATCGTCCGCTATGAAGGCGGTCGCCAGATTGTCATTCAGGGCCGCGACTTTGTAGCGATGTCTTATGACTGGTTCTATACTAGTGTTACTAGTGATAACGCGAGCGGACCATCGCTCTGACCACCGACAAAGCGCGATAAGCGCGAAAATGCATTATTACCGGAAAAGGCATCGGTTTAAAATACCGGCCCTGGGGTGCTATGCAGGATGCGCCGAGTTTCTCGTTCGCACGAGTTTCACCCGAGTTTGCTCGATGGCAGTCAGTGAACGGAGATAGCAAAGAACGTGCAAAAACAGCAGGCAAAAATAACTGTCGAGATAAAGCCGCGTATGACAACATGAGCGCACCCTGCGCGGCACAGTGATTCCGTGCTTCCAGCACAGAAGACTGCGCAGCAAAACGCGCCAGCGCCGCGTATTGTTATCAACGTATTATCACCATTTAGAAATACCAGTGACTGTACCTGTCAAATAAATTAAGGAACACTTTATTTCTTGAAGTATCTGTTTTTCGTTTGGAATTCCATAAATGTTTGATGACAAACAGAGATCGAGCGAATTATTAAATTTTGCACTTTTTTTGCCGCGAACCCAAGTAACGCAAAATGTTGCCGTAACGTTCTCTGAATGTGCACAAATGTCGGTGTATAACGTTGCCTATATGCTGCTAATGTCCTCTTTTTTGATCGCCAGACAACGTTGGTTCGTAACGTTGTGGCAGCGTTGAGCAGCACATTCACGATGTTAACATAACGTTAACAGAACTTCCTGGCAATGTAATGTGGATGTTGCCTTTTGTCACTTGAGCTTTCAGGCAACGTACGTATGTGACGTTCAAGCAACACTCAACTGACATTGCAGAATATTTGTAGACAGGCATAACAGCAGTGCTGCCAGCATGACACGGCTGACAGCACCGCAAACCCTTGAATTTATATTTGCTTGACAGATAATTTACTCCAGTAGTTTTCATGTTGCATATGCATGAAAATGTGAAACAAGAATTAGTGAAAAACAGCGTTTATTACGTATATATCGTGTGTAGCTTACCAAGATATCTGTGTACCTTACCTTGTGGTAAGATACACTATATACGTAAAATAATGCTGTTTTCACTAGTTCTTGTTTACATTTTCATGCATATATGACATGAAAACTACTAGAATGCATTATCTGTCAAACAAATATAAATTTAAGGGTTTGCGGTGCTGTCAGCCGTGTAATGCTGACAGCACTGCTGTACCGGCAGCTCATCTGTCTTGCACTATGTATAGTACCCTAAGCCAGACTCTTTAAAGTGTTTCACATGGTGGTTTGCCTGACTTGTCTTGCTGTTGTCCATAGCACAGCATATAAATGCTAACTGCAAGTAAAAGTGCACAATGCAAAGCTGCGAAGTGGTTTCATAAGAACAATTTTTCATTTTGGCTATAACAGCAAGAGAAGCAGCATGCACGTCCAATGTGCAGAGGTTCTCGTATAAAGGTTCTCGCAGCAGGAAAGTAAATATATTCCACAAATGTTCATTTCCTTAAACATATCATTTAAGCTTAGACCACAGAAAAAAAATCAGTTTTTGCTTCCGACTTACTGCTCTAAAAATCATGTGTCGGTAGCTGCATGTGCGTTCAAGAAATTGCATAATAGCCAACATCAGCTGCTAAGAACAAACGCTAGTATGTAGGAATTGTTTGTGCAGGAGGAATATGTGGTGGTTGAATATGCACCCATGAATATGCATTGGTCCACCTTAAATAATAGTGAATGCCTTAGACAAACCTGGTTATAATGTCAAACCATGCATTTATTTACTGTCTGCTTGCATCATCCTGGCAAACAAATGACACTTATATAACAGTAACTTAAAAACTGATAACACACTGATAACACACTTAAATATATTTCATATTAAACATCAAGGTCTTCTATCGCATATTAAGACTCTACTAACAGCTGCAACTACAACACAATATATTTTGCTTTCCCATGTAGGTCAGACTTCGAAATTTTTTGCTTTTTGTCGAGTTCCCTTATTTCAATGGCAGGACACAATTTATACTTCTTAATAACAGCACAAATACTGTCCTCCTTCACTTTGTAATGTACAACACAACACAGTAACACTGCGGTTGGATACTATCTCTTGCCAAGCATCCAGCCGGTCTTCTTGCCTAAGCTTGCAGACATGGCAGCAAGTGTGAAGTAGTCAACACAGCCCAAGGCGTAGAGTAACAGAAAGTCATCCAATCACTGACAGCCAGCCATCACTTTTGCAGAGGATGGCCAGCAGCACAAGTGATGCACACATGCCTCCCTCGGTAGCTTCACTTGCATCCAGACCTCACTGGTTTCCAAGTCAATAATGCGGTAACCTGCAGAGACATCAATTACATCAAACTATAAAGTGCCATCTGAAACACTGAAGTAAGCCATGTTTACTGTGAAAACAGGCTATAAAAATGCTTACAAACAACTTAAGCTTCGCATAACTGTGAAACAAACAATAGTGACTTTACACAGGAGAATAATGCAAAACATCAAAAGCAAATTTCAGTAAAACCTAACCATTATAGCTTTAAGTTTGGACACAAGAGCAAGGAAAGCACAATAAACAATACCCACAACTTCCTTTATTGCGCTAAGCAGTTAAGACGTTTGTATCAATATATTCCTTTAACATAAAGCTTCCTTGCAATGCCACGGCCGCTTGTTACATCCAGTTCAGTCTTGGAAGAAAACAAAAATTAACAAATGATGTGAATGCTCTACCACGGTACCAAAACCACATTTATTCGTGATGAAAGTTCCAATGAGTGAGTGATAAACTTGACTTGTTGGTACAACATATTGGTGAATTGCAGCACAGATATTGACGACAGAAAAGACGAGACAATATACGTGTGCTGACTTCCAACAAAAAGCTTTATTTTCAGCGACCCATGTTTATAGCCGTCACTCATCACATTGCACACGCGCAATTCACACCCTTAGGAAGGTCAACTCTGTCTGATAAGTGTACAGATGCTGACACACAGAGAGCCAAGTCGCGCAATCTTTTCAGCTTCAATAATTTCATTTGCTAGTTGATCACCGCTACTGCTGACAACAGTACACCGAGCAAACAATGGTTCACAGGCACACGAACTGCAACAGCATGCAAGCCAACTGTCATGCACGTTTTTCTTGACATTGTAGAGTGTTCTCTCAGCTGGTCATTGATACAGCGTCCTGTTTGGCCTATGTACTGTTTACCACAAGAAAGAGGGGTACAGTAATTCATGTTGCTAACATAGGTGACGAACAGATTTTTGTGCTTTTTGTTACACTTGTGTGCTGCGCTGAAACATTTCCTTTGAATACACAACTTTATAAGCTTCTGAGGTGCAAAGAAGACAACTTTAACTTTGGAACGATCTGCAGTTTTCACGATACTGTGAGACAGCTTATGAATGTATGGTATGACAGCCACTTTCTGTCAGATGGAGTGATCACATGGCAACCACTCGGTGCTTGCGCTTTTCAGAGTAGAGGTCATGTGGTCACTGCATCTGACAGACATCTGCATCTGGCCTGTCATACCCTACATTCATAAGCTCTCACAATATCAAGAAAATTGCATATCATTCTAAAGTTGTGTAATCAAATGCAATGTCACAGCACGCCACACATATGCAACAAAACACCAAATTCCGTTTGCCACCTGTGTTAGCAACGTGGTTTATTGTATCCCCCTTGTGGTAAACAGTATATAGGTCAAATGGGATACTGTATCAATCACCGGCTGAGAGAACACTCATACAATGTCAAGAAAAATGTGCGTGACAGTAGGCTTGAATGTCATTGCAGTTTGTGTGACTGTGAACCGTCGTTTGCTCAGTGTACTGTTTCCAGTAGAAGCGGTGATCAACTAACACGTAAAATAATTGAGGCTGAAAAGATTTCGCGACTTGGCTCTGTGTGTATCAGCACACCTTCTGTACACTTGTCAGAGTTTACTTTCTTCCTAAGGGTGCGAATTGCGCATGTGCAATGCAGTGACTGACGGCTATGAACATGGGCCAGCAAAAATAAAGCTTTTTTGTTAAAGAGTTGCCGCATGTCTCTCGTCTTGACTCTTCTGTTGTTGCCTACATCTGCACTGCAATTCAGTGCCTGAACGACCGGCTACGACTACGCTACAGGTGTTGCATATCGGTAGAAGGATTGAATATTGCTCTACACTGCAAAAGTTGCGTTGCTATCCGCGGATGACGAATACGGAAGTTCTGGCCGTGGAAAAACCAAATTAGAACGCGAGCTTTTGGAAGCGGTGTTAATCGAAAATTCTGGACCTGATAAGTAGGTTAGCGCCACTTCACAGGCACTTTTAAACAAAGAAATGCAACTCATGAGTAGCCACAAATAAGCTGGTTTGTTGATGATGATGATGATGTGTGGTGTTTTGTGGCGCAAGGGCCAGTTATGGCCAAAGAGCGCCATGCCAGTGTTTGTGAGTGCGCAGTGGAGCGATGAATTCTGAGAAGTAGATGTGACGGGGCTGTAAAGGGGCCTAAAAATAATCGCTGTAAAGTGCGTAAAATATATATGTACTAAAATCATGGCAATGAATAATGAGGTGTACTATGCAATGAAGAATGCACTGAGAAAGAATGACACGATATTTAAAATATTTAAGATGCAGTAATTGGCAAGAAGCACTACTGCCTAGACAGAGCCCTTGAACCACAAGGGCCTGGAGGCATGTGCTATAAAAATTATCACAGCGGCATCCTCTGGAGAGAGGATGCGCTACGAACTAGTTGGGCTAATAACATGCAGGACCACATGGTTCAAAAAATCTACGACTGCTTTGACATTAAAAATCGGTTCTTCGCCAAGAAACATAATGGGGTGAAGCGGGACATGATATCGGTACGCTTGAGGAAAATATTTCCTTCTCTCTGTTTCAGCTTCCCGACACTCCACGAGGACATGGAGGACGGTCAGCCTCTCACCACATCTACCACAGGTTGGTGGTTCATCACCAGTAAGCAAAAAATTGTGGGTGCCATATGTATGTCCTATTCTTAGACGACAGAACAGGACATCAGTTCGTCGTGTTTTTGTTACGGGGGGCCAGAAACCTAACTGTGGTTTTATCAAGTGAAGCTTATTATTTTTTTCCGCATCCCACAAGCGTTGCCAGTAGCTGCGCAGTTTATTTCGCAGGAAAGGTTTCAAATCTGTTGCAGGAACAGCAGCTGTAGGGAGATGTAATGCCTGAGATGTAACTGATGTGGCCATTTGGTCTGCTCGAACATTACCCTCAATGCCTCTATGGCCCGGCACCCAGCATATAATGACATGCTGGTTAGATATATACGCTTTACACAGAATGGAATAGAGCTCATTAAGTACAGGGTTTTTGTGTTTACAGAGTGATTTCAATGCTTTTGCAACACTTTGCGAGTCTGTAAATATGATAGTCTTTTTGAGTTTAGATTTCATTATAAACTTTACAGCCGATAATATTGCATAGGCCTCAGCCGTAAAGATACTTGTCTCCGGCTGCAGTACACCGGATTCCGAAAACGATGGACCGATGGCTGCATAAGATACCCCGGCATGTGACTTGGAAGCATCTGTATAAAACTCTGTACACGAGTATTTAGATTGGAGTTCTAAGAAATGCATTCTAATGTGTGCCTCTAGTGCGTGTTTAGTGACCTCTACGAACGATGTGTCACACTCTATGAGTTGCCAGTGCCACGGCGGCAACAGTTTCGCTGGAGCCACAGGACATTGTTCAAGAAGTGGAACACCCATTTCCTCACTGAGGTTCCTCACACGCAAAGAGAATGGCTTTCTCGCGGCAGGTCGATTATGGAAGAGTGTGGCAGCGGTCACGTCATTTATAGTTGAATAACAAGGATGTTCAATGTTTGCTTGTACTTTCAGAAAGTACGTGAAACTGTTGTATGACCGCTGCAGATGAAGCGACCACTGATTCGACTCTACGTACAGGCTCTGGATTGGACTTGTCCTGAAAGCACCGGTCGCGAGACGGATACCCAGGTGGTGGACGGGGTCTAGGATTTTTAATGCACTTGGCGTTGCTGAATTATAAATTATAGACCCGTAATCAAGGCGTGAGAGGATAAGACATTTATACAAGTTAAGCAAACACTTTCGATCACTACCCCAAGTCGTACGCGAGAGAAGCTTTAAAAGGTTCATTGTCTTCAGGCATTTTGCCCTCAGATACTTAAGGTGGGGAATAAACGTAAGTTTAAAATCTAAAATCAATCCTAAAAACTTGTGCTCGCTGCTCACGGAGAGCGCATCTCCTTTGATTGCAATGCTTGGAACTGGCGTTACGCCTCTCTTGTTAGTAAAGAGTACGCAAGTACTCTTCTGGGCATTTACTTTAAAACCATTTTCATCTGCCCATTTGGACAATTTGTTTATTATAAGCTGCACTTGTCTTTCGCAGATGGCAATATTGCATGACTTGAAGGCTATTTGCACATCGTCGACATAAACGGAATAAAACATTGTGCGTGGAATGACTGTGTGCAGGGAATTCATTTTTACTATAAATAGTGTGCAGCTAAGCACGCCCCCTTGCGGTACACCGGTCTCTTGGGTGAAGGCCCTAGACAGGGCGTTACCCACTCTTACACGGAATGTACGATTAGAGAGATAACTTTCGATAGTGTTCAACATGTTGCCACGGACACCCATCGCCGAAAGATCTCGGAGGATTCCGTAGCGCCATGTCGTATCGTAAGCCTTTTCTAGGTCCAGAAATACTGAGAGACAAAACTGCTTGTGTATAAAGGCATCTCTAATATAAGACTCAATACGAACAAGGTGGTCTGTTGTGGACATACCTTCCCTGAAACCACATTGGAAGGGGTCTAAGATTTTGCCACTTTCAAGCACACAAATCAAACGCCGGTTTATCATTTTTTCAAATAACTTGCAAATACAGCTTGTCAATGCTATTGGTCTATAACTAATGGCTAAGGATGGGTCCTTGCCTTGTTTATGTATAGGGATGATGACACTTTCCTTCCACGAAGATGGAATGTAACCCGCTGCGTACATGGCATTGAAAAGACTTAATAGTGTTTTTAGGGTTTCAGGGTGCAGGTGCTTAAGCATTTTGTACATGATACGATCGCCACCTGGTGCGGAGTTATTGCAACAGTTTAGAGATGCCTTAAGTTCAGCGAGCGAAAATGGTCGATTGTATGTATCATTTTGCGTACATTTACGTTCGAGGGGCGGTCGCTCTGCGCGTTCTTTGAACTTCAAGAAGTGTTCTGTGTAGTGTGATGCACTGGAGATGCGTTCAAAATGTTCACCCAGGAAGTCAGCCTGATCTTCCAGGCTATCACCTTCTGTGTTTACCAAGGGGAGTGATTTTGTGTGACGTCCTTTTAATGTGTTTACTCTGTTCCACACTTTTCTCTCGTCTGTATAGGAATTTATACTGCAAAGATAGTGCTCCCAACTATCTCTCTTAGCACGTCGACGTGTTCTTCTGCCTTGGGATTTTGTCTGTTTGAAATTTATGAGGTTTTCGGCAGTTGGAGAGTCGCGAAGCAATCTCCAAGCCTTGTTTTGTTGTTTCCGCGCCTTTCTACAATCGTCGTTCCACCATGGGATGCGACGCTTTTTGGCTAGCCCGTTAGCTTGTTGGATGGATTTTGTGGCAGCCTCTATTATGAAGCCTGTAAAGTAGGCCACAGCATCGTCTATGTTAAAACCTGCAATGCCACCCTGAGCTAAATATGTTATTTCTCTGAAGAGAACCCAGTTTGCTGATTCAATTTTCCATCGGGGAACATGTGGAGAGCATTCAGTCTGTTTTGTTACATTTATGACTATTGGAAAGTGGTCACTTCCGTAAGGGTTCTTAATAATGTTCCAATCAAGGTAAGGTATTAGTGTACTGGATACTATGCTCAAGTCTATTGAGGAGTAGGTTTTGTGCGCAACGCTATAATACGTCGGCTCCTTCTTATTGAGTAAACATGCATCCGAGGAAAAAAGAAAATTTTCTATTAAACGCCCTCTTCCGTCACAACGGCTGTCTCCCCACAAAGTGTTATGCGCGTTTAAATCCCCGACAACTATGTATGGCTCCGGAAGTTCATCAATGTAGTTTTGAAATTCGGTTTTCCGGAGTTTATAATTCGGCGGGATGTATATAGAGCTAATAGTAATTAGTTTATTAAACAACACCGCGCGAACAGCAACTGCCTCTAGGGGCGTACGGAGTTTTAGTTCTCGGCAGGCAACAACTCTGTCCACTGCGATAGCCACACCACCGGATGACACGGCCGTGTCATCGCGGTCTTTACGATAAATAGCATATTTTCGGAGGAAGTTTGTTTGCGTGTGTTTCAGGTGTGTTTCTTGAACACACAGCACCTTTGGATTATATTTATGTAGGAGTTCTTTGATGTCATCGAGGTTGTGGAGGAGTCCTCGGACATTCCACTGTAAAATTTGTGTGTCCATTTTGAGTGTGTTTTTGTGCTGTGCGTTCAAGAATACAAGGTTAGCTCACGGGCCCTTTCCAGGCGCCGTGACACGCGATTTTTCTTTTTTGGAGCGGTCGATGGAATCGCGCCGCTCCTTAGGCGCTGGCTGCGCCCTCACGCTTGGTGTTGTGTCCATGTCCTCTTGCGAGGCGCTGGACACGCGCTCTTGCGAGCGGTTAGTTTGACGTGAAGGCCTCGTCTCGAGGGACGAGGCCCTGGAGGCCACCAGCCCGGAGGTCGATGGCCCCTTGTTCTGAGATGGCGGAGCAGCGCTAGCTGCAGCCGCCAAGGGGGCGGATGGCGTCACCGCCGGCTCACGTTGTGTGGGCCAAACAGTCGCCGGAGGCCGTTGTGGCGCTGCCCCCTGACGCGCCACGTCGGCAAAGGTGTTCTTTGGCAGGTACACTACCCGCCTGCGTGCCTCTTTGAACGATATATTTTCCTTTACTTTGATTGTCACGATTTCTTTTTCTTTTCTCCAGGATGGGCATGATCGCGAGTATGCGGGGTGCTCCCCATCACAGTTCACGCAGTGTGGAGTACTCTCACAATTTTCAGATGGGTGTTCTTGGGCACTACATTTAGCGCAAGTCTTGCGGCCTCGGCAGTTCTGTGAACTGTGGCCAAATCTTTGGCAATTAAAGCATCGGAGAGGATTGGGGATGTACGGTCTGACCCGCATCTTTAGGTACCCAGTCTCAATGGTCTCGGGCAGCGTGCTTGTTCCGAAAGTTAGAATTAGGTGCTTTGTTTCGATCTCTTTTCCATCGCGCCTCATCTTAATTCTCTTGACATTGATCACATTTTGGTCACTCCAGCCTTCTAGTAGTTCAGCTTCAGAGAGTTCCATAAGATCAGCATCGGAAACGACTCCACGAATTGTGTTCATAGTGCGGTGTGGTGTGACTGTCACTGGGAGATCCCCGAATGACAATAGATGTGACAGTTTTTCGTGTTGTTTCTTTTCGCGGAGTTCCAGAAGGAGATCACCGCTTGCCAGCCTGGAAACTTTATAACCTGGACCAAAAACTTCAGTCAGTGTTTTTGCAACCAGAAAAGGTGAGATCATTTTCGCTGCCTTTTCTTTTTTCTCAGAATGAATCACATGAAATCGAGGAAAATTCTCAGTATTTCGTCCAAAAAACTTGAAGACTTCTTCGGTGTGCCCTCGTTTCAGACGGCGATCAGGGAGTTGGGGGAAAGAACTTTCCATAAGTATAGGTGAATGTTTCGGCAGCAGCGCCAGCCACCCACCATGGAGCCCAACGAGGGGACGCTGCAGGACCTGGAAAACATAGGTCCTGCAAACGCCAGCTGTACGCCGCCACTATAACCAGATATGGAATATCCAAGGTTGGCTACCCACACAAGGTTAACCCTAGCTGCCTGGGAAATTCGAAGTAAAATGAAGTGAGAAGAGGACAGGATAGATTGAAAGTGAGAGAGAAAGACGAAGATTGAAGAGGAGGACAGGAAAAGGCAACTACCGATTTCCCCCGGGTGGGTCAGTCCGGGGGTGCCGTCTATGTGAAGCAGAGGCCAAAGAGGTGTGTTGCCTCCGCCGGGGGGCCTGAAAGGTCCATCCACCCGGCATTAGCTCAACCTCCAGGATCCCCCTTTCCCCAGACACGGCTAAGCCACGCACGGCTACGCGTGGGAGGGTCCAACCCCCGTGTGCTCGGGTCCGTGGTGTCGCAACCCACCAAACGCCTGCCTACGCAGACGCCCCTGCGGGGATCGGGACGGTGGAAGACTGTATTGTACATATAACGAGAAATTCAGCAAGCGATACCAGTGCATCATTCTGTGTATCTGCACAGCGCACTCACACGGCCATAGACGTCGTACGTAAATATAAACAAAATAAAGTGCCTCTTAGGTGACCCACAGTATCGCACGTTTACTGTGACAAGACAATGTCATATAATGTATAATAGGAATGCAGCATCGTTGCAGGGCGCCCGCTGTGCTTTTTTGTATTCGATTCTCAATTTCGCTGATCGCTTAGCTACGTATCGGGACGGTGGAAGACTCTATTGTACATATATCGAGCACATCCAGCAAGCGATACCAGTGCATCATTCTGTGTATCTGCGCAGCGCACTCACACTGGCATAGACGTCGTACGTAAATATACACAACATAAAGTGCCTCTTAGGCGACCTACAGTATCGCACGTTTACTGTGACAAGACAATGTCATATAATGTTTAATGGGAATGCAGCATCGTTGCAGGGCGCTCGCTGTGCTTTTTTGTATCCGATTCTCAATTTCGTTGATCGCTTAGCTACGTATCGGGACGGTGGAAGACTGTATTGTACATATATCGAGAAATTCAGCAAGCGATACCAGTGCATCATTCTGTGTATCTGCACAGCGCACTCACACTGGCATAGACGTCGTACGTAAATATACACAACATAAAGTGCCTCTTAGGTGACCCACAGTATCGCACGTTTACTGTGACAAGACAATGTCATATAATGTTAATAGGAATGCAGCATCGTTGCAGGGCGCTCGCTGTGCTTTTTTGTATCCGATTCTCAATTTCGTTGATCGCTTAGCTACGTATCGGGACGGTGGAAGACTCTATTGTACATATATCGAGACATCCAGCAAGCGATACCAGTGCATCATTCTGTGTATCTGCACAGCGCACTCACACTGGCATAGACGTCGTACGTAAATATACACAACATAAAGTGCCTCTTAGGCGACCTACAGTATCGCACGTTTACTGTGACAAGACAATGTCATATAATGTTTAATGGGAATGCAGCATCGTTGCAGGGCGCTCGCTGTGCTTTTTTGTATCCGATTCTCAATTTCGTTGATCGCTTAGCTACGTATCGGGACGGTGGAAGACTGTATTGTACATATATCGAGAAATTCAGCAAGCGATACCAGTGCATCATTCTGTGTATCTGCACAGCGCACTCACACTGGCATAGACGTCGTACGTAAATATACACAACATAAAGTGCCTCTTAGGTGACCCACAGTATCGCACGTTTACTGTGACAAGACAATGTCATATAATGTTTAATAGGAATGCGGCATCGTTGCAGGGCGCTCGCTGTTCTTTTTTGTATCCGATTCTCAATTTCGTTGATCGCTTAGCTACGTATCGGGACGGTGGAAGACTCTATTGTACATATATCGAGAAATTCAGCAAGCGATACCAGTGCATCATTCTGTGTATCTGCACAGCGCACTCACACTGGCATAGACGTCGTACGTAAATATACACAACATAAAGTGCCTCTTAGGTGACCCACAGTATCGCACGTTTACTGTGACAAGACAATGTCATATAATGTTTAATAGGAATGCAGCATCGTTGCAGGGCGCTCGCTGTTCTTTTTTGTATCCGATTCTCAATTTCGTTGATCGCTTAGCTACGTATCGGGACGGTGGAAGACTCTATTGTACATATATCGAGAAATTCAGCAAGCGATACCAGTGCATCATTCTGTGTATCTGCACAGCGCACTCACACTGGCATAGACGTCGTACGTAAATATACACAACATAAAGTGCCTCTTAGGCGACCTACAGTATCGCACGTTTACTGTGACAAGACAATGTCATATAATGTTTAATAGGAATGCAGCATCGTTGCAGGGCGCTCGCTGTGCTTTTTTGTATCCGATTCTCAATTTCGTTGATCGCTTAGCTACGTATCGGGACGGTGGAAGACTGTATTGTACATATATCGAGAAATTCAGCAAGCGATACCAGTGCATCATTCTGTGTATCTGCACAGCGCACTCACACTGGCATAGACGTCGTACGTAAATATACACAACATAAAGTGCCTCTTAGGTGACCCTACAGTATCGCACGTTTACTGTGACAAGACAATGTCATATAATGTTTAATAGGAATGCAGCATCGTTGCAGGGCGCTCGCTGTTCTTTTTTGTATCCGATTCTCAATTTCGTTGATCGCTTAGCTACGTATCGGGACGGTGGAAGACTCTATTGTACATATATCGAGAAATTCAGCAAGCGATACCAGTGCATCATTCTGTGTATCTGCACAGCGCACTCACACTGGCATAGACGTCGTACGTAAATATACACAACATAAAGTGCCTCTTAGGCGACCCTACAGTATCGCACGTTTACTGTGACAAGACAATGTCATATAATGTTAATAGGAATGCAGCATCGTTGCAGGGCGCTCGCTGTTCTTTTTTGTATCCGATTCTCAATTTCGTTGATCGCTTAGCTACGTATCGGGACGGTGGAAGACTGTATTGTACATATATCGAGAAATCCAGCAAGCGATACCAGTGCATCATTCTGTGTATCTGCACAGCGCACTCACACTGGCATAGACGTCGTACGTAAATATACACAACATAAAGTGCCTCTTAGGCGACCTACAGTATCGCACGTTTACTGTGACAAGACAATGTCATATAATGTTTAATAGGAATGCAGCATCGTTGCAGGGCGCTCGCTGTGCTTTTTTGTATCCGATTCTCAATTTCGTTGATCGCTTAGCTACGTATCGGGACGGTGGAAGACTGTATTGTACATATATCGAGAAATCCAGCAAGCGATACCAGTGCATCATTCTGTGTATCTGCACAGCGCACTCACACTGGCATAGACGTCGTACGTAAATATACACAACATAAAGTGCCTCTTAGGCGACCTACAGTATCGCACGTTTACTGTGACAAGACAATGTCATATAATGTTTAATAGGAATGCAGCATCGTTGCAGGGCGCTCGCTGTTCTTTTTTGTATCCGATTCTCAATTTCGTTGATCGCTTAGCTACGTATCGGGACGGTGGAAGACTGTATTGTACATATATCGAGAAATCCAGCAAGCGATACCAGTGCATCATTCTGTGTATCTGCACAGCGCACTCACACTGGCATAGACGTCGTACGTAAATATACACAACATAAAGTGCCTCTTAGGCGACCTACAGTATCGCACGTTTACTGTGACAAGACAATGTCATATAATGTTTAATAGGAATGCAGCATCGTTGCAGGGCGCTCGCTGTGCTTTTTTGTATCCGATTCTCAATTTCGTTGATCGCTTAGCTACGTATCGGGACGGTGGAAGACTGTATTGTACATATATCGAGAAATCCAGCAAGCGATACCAGTGCATCATTCTGTGTATCTGCACAGCGCACTCACACTGGCATAGACGTCGTACGTAAATATACACAACATAAAGTGCCTCTTAGGCGACCTACAGTATCGCACGTTTACTGTGACAAGACAATGTCATATAATGTTTAATAGGAATGCAGCATCGTTGCAGGGCGCTCGCTGTGCTTTTTTGTATCCGATTCTCAATTTCGTTGATCGCTTAGCTACGTATCGGGACGGTGGAAGACTGTATTGTACATATATCGAGAAATTCAGCAAGCGATACCAGTGCATCATTCTGTGTATCTGCACAGCGCACTCACACTGGCATAGACGTCGTACGTAAATATACACAACATAAAGTGCCTCTTAGGTGACCCTACAGTATCGCACGTTTACTGTGACAAGACAATGTCATATAATGTTTAATAGGAATGCAGCATCGTTGCAGGGCGCTCGCTGTTCTTTTTTGTATCCGATTCTCAATTTCGTTGATCGCTTAGCTACGTATCGGGACGGTGGAAGACTCTATTGTACATATATCGAGAAATTCAGCAAGCGATACCAGTGCATCATTCTGTGTATCTGCACAGCGCACTCACACTGGCATAGACGTCGTACGTAAATATACACAACATAAAGTGCCTCTTAGGCGACCTACAGTATCGCACGTTTACTGTGACAAGACAATGTCATATAATGTTAATAGGAATGCAGCATCGTTGCAGGGCGCTCGCTGTGCTTTTTTGTATCCGATTCTCAATTTCGTTGATCGCTTAGCTACGTATCGGGACGGTGGAAGACTCTATTGTACATATATCGAGAAATCCAGCAAGCGATACCAGTGCATCATTCTGTGTATCTGCACAGCGCACTCACACTGGCATAGACGTCGTACGTAAATATACACAACATAAAGTGCCTCTTAGGCGACCTACAGTATCGCACGTTTACTGTGACAAGACAATGTCATATAATGTTTAATAGGAATGCAGCATCGTTGCAGGGCGCTCGCTGTGCTTTTTTGTATCCGATTCTCAATTTCGTTGATCGCTTAGCTACGTATCGGGACGGTGGAAGACTGTATTGTACATATATCGAGAAATTCAGCAAGCGATACCAGTGCATCATTCTGTGTATCTGCACAGCGCACTCACACTGGCATAGACGTCGTACGTAAATATACACAACATAAAGTGCCTCTTAGGTGACCCACAGTATCGCACGTTTACTGTGACAAGACAATGTCATATAATGTTTAATAGGAATGCAGCATCGTTGCAGGGCGCTCGCTGTGCTTTTTTGTATCCGATTCTCAATTTCGTTGATCGCTTAGCTACGTATCGGGACGGTGGAAGACTCTATTGTACATATATCGAGAAATTCAGCAAGCGATACCAGTGCATCATTCTGTGTATCTGCACAGCGCACTCACACTGGCATAGACGTCGTACGTAAATATAAACAACATAAAGTGCCTCTTAGGTGACCCACAGTATCGCACGTTTACTGTGACAAGACAATGTCATATAATGTTTAATAGGAATGCAGCATCGTTGCAGGGCGCTCGCTGTGCTTTTTTGTATCCGATTCTCAATTTCGTTGATCGCTTAGCTACGTATCGGGACGGTGGAAGACTCTATTGTACATATATCGAGAAATTCAGCAAGCGATACCAGTGCATCATTCTGTGTATCTGCACAGCGCACTCACACTGGCATAGACGTCGTACGTAAATATACACAACATAAAGTGCCTCTTAGGCGACCTACAGTATCGCACGTTTACTGTGACAAGACAATGTCATATAATGTTTAATAGGAATGCAGCATCGTTGCAGGGCGCTCGCTGTGCTTTTTTGTATCCGATTCTCAATTTCGTTGATCGCTTAGCTACGTATCGGGACGGTGGAAGACTGTATTGTACATATATCGAGAAATTCAGCAAGCGATACCAGTGCATCATTCTGTGTATCTGCACAGCGCACTCACACTGGCATAGACGTCGTACGTAAATATACACAACATAAAGTGCCTCTTAGGTGACCTACAGTATCGCACGTTTACTGTGACAAGACAATGTCATATAATGTTTAATAGGAATGCAGCATCGTTGCAGGGCGCTCGCTGTTCTTTTTTGTATCCGATTCTCAATTTCGTTGATCGCTTAGCTACGTATCGGGACGGTGGAAGACTCTATTGTACATATATCGAGCAATTCAGCAAGCGATACCAGTGCATCAGTCTGTGTATCTGCACAGCGCACTCACACTGGCATAGACGTCGTACGTAAATATAAACAACATAAAGTGCCTCTTAGGTGACCCACAGTATCGCACGTTTACTGTGACAAGACAATGTCATATAATGTTAAATAGGAATGCAGCATCGTTGCAGGGCGCTCGCTGTTCTTTTTTGTATCCGATTCTCAATTTCGTTGATCGCTTAGCTACGTATCGGGACGGTGGAAGACTGTATTGTACATATATCGAGAAATCCAGCAAGCGATACCAGTGCATCATTCTGTGTATCTGCACAGCGCACTCACACTGGCATAGACGTCGTACGTAAATATACACAACATAAAGTGCCTCTTAGGCGACCTACAGTATCGCACGTTTACTGTGACAAGACAATGTCATATAATGTTTAATAGGAATGCAGCATCGTTGCAGGGCGCTCGCTGTGCTTTTTTGTATCCGATTCTCAATTTCGTTGATCGCTTAGCTACGTATCGGGACGGTGGAAGACTGTATTGTACATATATCGAGAAATCCAGCAAGCGATACCAGTGCATCATTCTGTGTATCTGCACAGCGCACTCACACTGGCATAGACGTCGTACGTAAATATACACAACATAAAGTGCCTCTTAGGCGACCTACAGTATCGCACGTTTACTGTGACAAGACAATGTCATATAATGTTAATAGGAATGCAGCATCGTTGCAGGGCGCTCGCTGTTCTTTTTTGTATCCGATTCTCAATTTCGTTGATCGCTTAGCTACGTATCGGGACGGTGGAAGACTGTATTGTACATATATCGAGAAATCCAGCAAGCGATACCAGTGCATCATTCTGTGTATCTGCACAGCGCACTCACACTGGCATAGACGTCGTACGTAAATATACACAACATAAAGTGCCTCTTAGGCGACCTACAGTATCGCACGTTTACTGTGACAAGACAATGTCATATAATGTTTAATAGGAATGCAGCATCGTTGCAGGGCGCTCGCTGTGCTTTTTTGTATCCGATTCTCAATTTCGTTGATCGCTTAGCTACGTATCGGGACGGTGGAAGACTGTATTGTACATATATCGAGAAATCCAGCAAGCGATACCAGTGCATCATTCTGTGTATCTGCACAGCGCACTCACACTGGCATAGACGTCGTACGTAAATATACACAACATAAAGTGCCTCTTAGGTGACCCACAGTATCGCACGTTTACTGTGACAAGACAATGTCATATAATGTTAATAGGAATGCAGCATCGTTGCAGGGCGCTCGCTGTTCTTTTTTGTATCCGATTCTCAATTTCGTTGATCGCTTAGCTACGTATCGGGACGGTGGAAGACTGTATTGTACATATATCGAGAAATCCAGCAAGCGATACCAGTGCATCATTCTGTGTATCTGCACAGCGCACTCACACTGGCATAGACGTCGTACGTAAATATACACAACATAAAGTGCCTCTTAGGCGACCTACAGTATCGCACGTTTACTGTGACAAGACAATGTCATACAATGTCTTGTCAGGGAATGCAGCATCGTTGCAGGGCGCTCGCTGTGCTTTTTTGTATCCGATTCTCAATTTCGTTGATCGCTTAGCTACGTATCGGGACGGTGGAAGACTGTATTGTACATATATCGAGAAATCCAGCAAGCGATACCAGTGCATCATTCTGTGTATCTGCACAGCGCACTCACACTGGCATAGACGTCGTACGTAAATATACACAACATAAAGTGCCTCTTAGGCGACCTACAGTATCGCACGTTTACTGTGACAAGACAATGTCATATAATGTTTAATAGGAATGCAGCATCGTTGCAGGGCGCTCGCTGTTCTTTTTTGTATCCGATTCTCAATTTCGTTGATCGCTTAGCTACGTATCGGGACGGTGGAAGACTGTATTGTACATATATCGAGAAATCCAGCAAGCGATACCAGTGCATCATTCTGTGTATCTGCACAGCGCACTCACACTGGCATAGACGTCGTACGTAAATATACACAACATAAAGTGCCTCTTAGGCGACCTACAGTATCGCACGTTTACTGTGACAAGACAATGTCATATAATGTTTAATAGGAATGCAGCATCGTTGCAGGGCGCTCGCTGTGCTTTTTTGTATCCGATTCTCAATTTCGTTGATCGCTTAGCTACGTATCGGGACGGTGGAAGACTGTATTGTACATATATCGAGAAATCCAGCAAGCGATACCAGTGCATCATTCTGTGTATCTGCACAGCGCACTCACACTGGCATAGACGTCGTACGTAAATATACACAACATAAAGTGCCTCTTAGGCGACCTACAGTATCGCACGTTTACTGTGACAAGACAATGTCATATAATGTTTAATAGGAATGCAGCATCGTTGCAGGGCGCTCGCTGTGCTTTTTTGTATCCGATTCTCAATTTCGTTGATCGCTTAGCTACGTATCGGGACGGTGGAAGACTGTATTGTACATATATCGAGAAATTCAGCAAGCGATACCAGTGCATCATTCTGTGTATCTGCACAGCGCACTCACACTGGCATAGACGTCGTACGTAAATATACACAACATAAAGTGCCTCTTAGGCGACCCTACAGTATCGCACGTTTACTGTGACAAGACAATGTCATATAATGTTTAATAGGAATGCGGCATCGTTGCAGGGCGCTCGCTGTGCTTTTTTGTATCCGATTCTCAATTTCGTTGATCGCTTAGCTACGTATCGGGACGGTGGAAGACTCTATTGTACATATATCGAGAAATTCAGCAAGCGATACCAGTGCATCATTCTGTGTATCTGCACAGCGCACTCACACTGGCATAGACGTCGTACGTAAATATACACAACATAAAGTGCCTCTTAGGTGACCCACAGTATCGCACGTTTACTGTGACAAGACAATGTCATATAATGTTAATAGGAATGCAGCATCGTTGCAGGGCGCTCGCTGTGCTTTTTTGTATCCGATTCTCAATTTCGTTGATCGCTTAGCTACGTATCGGGACGGTGGAAGACTCTATTGTACATATATCGAGAAATCCAGCAAGCGATACCAGTGCATCATTCTGTGTATCTGCACAGCGCACTCACACTGGCATAGACGTCGTACGTAAATATACACAACATAAAGTGCCTCTTAGGCGACCTACAGTATCGCACGTTTACTGTGACAAGACAATGTCATATAATGTTTAATAGGAATGCAGCATCGTTGCAGGGCGCTCGCTGTGCTTTTTTGTATCCGATTCTCAATTTCGTTGATCGCTTAGCTACGTATCGGGACGGTGGAAGACTGTATTGTACATATATCGAGAAATTCAGCAAGCGATACCAGTGCATCATTCTGTGTATCTGCACAGCGCACTCACACTGGCATAGACGTCGTACGTAAATATACACAACATAAAGTGCCTCTTAGGTGACCTACAGTATCGCACGTTTACTGTGACA
Source organism: Dermacentor silvarum (assembly GCF_013339745.2). Classification (NCBI taxonomy): domain Eukaryota; kingdom Metazoa; phylum Arthropoda; class Arachnida; order Ixodida; family Ixodidae; genus Dermacentor; species Dermacentor silvarum. The sequence continues at coordinate 70,282,866 of NC_051156.1, forward strand.
AGACAATGTCATATAATGTTTAATAGGAATGCAGCATCGTTGCAGGGCGCTCGCTGTTCTTTTTTGTATCCGATTCTCAATTTCGTTGATCGCTTAGCTACGTATCGGGACGGTGGAAGACTCTATTGTACATATATCGAGAAATTCAGCAAGCGATACCAGTGCATCATTCTGTGTATCTGCACAGCGCACTCACACTGGCATAGACGTCGTACGTAAATATACACAACATAAAGTGCCTCTTAGGTGACCCTACAGTATCGCACGTTTACTGTGACAAGACAATGTCATATAATGTTTAATAGGAATGCAGCATCGTTGCAGGGCGCTCGCTGTGCTTTTTTGTATCCGATTCTCAATTTCGTTGATCGCTTAGCTACGTATCGGGACGGTGGAAGACTCTATTGTACATATATCGAGAAATTCAGCAAGCGATACCAGTGCATCATTCTGTGTATCTGCACAGCGCACTCACACTGGCATAGACGTCGTACGTAAATATACACAACATAAAGTGCCTCTTAGGCGACCTACAGTATCGCACGTTTACTGTGACAAGACAATGTCATATAATGTTTAATGGGAATGCAGCATCGTTGCAGGGCGCTCGCTGTGCTTTTTTGTATCCGATTCTCAATTTCGTTGATCGCTTAGCTACGTATCGGGACGGTGGAAGACTGTATTGTACATATATCGAGAAATTCAGCAAGCGATACCAGTGCATCATTCTGTGTATCTGCACAGCGCACTCACACTGGCATAGACGTCGTACGTAAATATACACAACATAAAGTGCCTCTTAGGCTGACCTACAGTATCGCACGTTTACTGTGACAAGACAATGTCATATAATGTTAATAGGAATGCAGCATCGTTGCAGGGCGCTCGCTGTGCTTTTTTGTATCCGATTCTCAATTTCGTTGATCGCTTAGCTACGTATCGGGACGGTGGAAGACTCTATTGTACATATATCGAGAAATTCAGCAAGCGATACCAGTGCATCATTCTGTGTATCTGCACAGCGCACTCACACTGGCATAGACGTCGTACGTAAATATACACAACATAAAGTGCCTCTTAGGTGACCCACAGTATCGCACGTTTACTGTGACAAGACAATGTCATATAATGTTAATAGGAATGCAGCATCGTTGCAGGGCGCTCGCTGTGCTTTTTTGTATCCGATTCTCAATTTCGTTGATCGCTTAGCTACGTATCGGGACGGTGGAAGACTGCTATTGTACATATATCGAGAAATCCAGCAAGCGATACCAGTGCATCATTCTGTGTATCTGCACAGCGCACTCACACTGGCATAGACGTCGTACGTAAATATACACAACATAAAGTGCCTCTTAGGCGACCTACAGTATCGCACGTTTACTGTGACAAGACAATGTCATATAATGTTTAATAGGAATGCAGCATCGTTGCAGGGCGCTCGCTGTGCTTTTTTGTATCCGATTCTCAATTTCGTTGATCGCTTAGCTACGTATCGGGACGGTGGAAGACTGTATTGTACATATATCGAGAAATTCAGCAAGCGATACCAGTGCATCATTCTGTGTATCTGCACAGCGCACTCACACTGGCATAGACGTCGTACGTAAATATACACAACATAAAGTGCCTCTTAGGCGACCTACAGTATCGCACGTTTACTGTGACAAGACAATGTCATATAATGTTAATAGGAATGCAGCATCGTTGCAGGGCGCTCGCTGTGCTTTTTTGTATCCGATTCTCAATTTCGTTGATCGCTTAGCTACGTATCGGGACGGTGGAAGACTGTATTGTACATATATCGAGAAATTCAGCAAGCGATACCAGTGCATCATTCTGTGTATCTGCACAGCGCACTCACACTGGCATAGACGTCGTACGTAAATATACACAACATAAAGTGCCTCTTAGGCGACCCTACAGTATCGCACGTTTACTGTGACAAGACAATGTCATATAATGTTTAATAGGAATGCAGCATCGTTGCAGGGCGCTCGCTGTTCTTTTTTGTATCCGATTCTCAATTTCGTTGATCGCTTAGCTACGTATCGGGACGGTGGAAGACTGTATTGTACATATATCGAGAAATTCAGCAAGCGATACCAGTGCATCATTCTGTGTATCTGCACAGCGCACTCACACTGGCATAGACGTCGTACGTAAATATACACAACATAAAGTGCCTCTTAGGTGACCCACAGTATCGCACGTTTACTGTGACAAGACAATGTCATATAATGTTTAATAGGAATGCAGCATCGTTGCAGGGCGCTCGCTGTTCTTTTTTGTATCCGATTCTCAATTTCGTTGATCGCTTAGCTACGTATCGGGACGGTGGAAGACTGTATTGTACATATATCGAGAAATCCAGCAAGCGATACCAGTGCATCATTCTGTGTATCTGCACAGCGCACTCACACTGGCATAGACGTCGTACGTAAATATACACAACATAAAGTGCCTCTTAGGCGACCTACAGTATCGCACGTTTACTGTGACAAGACAATGTCATATAATGTTAATAGGAATGCAGCATCGTTGCAGGGCGCTCGCTGTGCTTTTTTGTATCCGATTCTCAATTTCGTTGATCGCTTAGCTACGTATCGGGACGGTGGAAGACTCTATTGTACATATATCGAGAAATTCAGCAAGCGATACCAGTGCATCATTCTGTGTATCTGCACAGCGCACTCACACTGGCATAGACGTCGTACGTAAATATACACAACATAAAGTGCCTCTTAGGCGACCTACAGTATCGCACGTTTACTGTGACAAGACAATGTCATATAATGTTTAATAGGAATGCAGCATCGTTGCAGGGCGCTCGCTGTTCTTTTTTGTATCCGATTCTCAATTTCGTTGATCGCTTAGCTACGTATCGGGACGGTGGAAGACTGTATTGTACATATATCGAGAAATTCAGCAAGCGATACCAGTGCATCATTCTGTGTATCTGCACAGCGCACTCACACTGGCATAGACGTCGTACGTAAATATACACAACATAAAGTGCCTCTTAGGCGACCTACAGTATCGCACGTTTACTGTGACAAGACAATGTCATATAATGTTTAATAGGAATGCAGCATCGTTGCAGGGCGCTCGCTGTGCTTTTTTGTATCCGATTCTCAATTTCGCTGATCGCTTAGCTACGTATCGGGACGGTGGAAGACTCTATTGTACATATATCGAGAAATTCAGCAAGCGATACCAGTGCATCATTCTGTCTATCTACACAGCGCACTCACACTGGCATAGACGTCGTACGTAAATAAACACAACATAAAGTGCATCTTAGGCGACCTACAGTATCGCACGTTTACTGTGACAAGACAATGTCATGTAATGTTTAATAGGAATGCAGCATCGTTGCAGGGCGCTCGCTGTTCTTTTTTGTATCCGATTCTCAATTTCGTTGATCGCATAGCTCCGTATCGGGACGGTGGAAGACTCTATTGTACATATATCGAGAAATTCAGCAAGCGATACCAGTGCATCATTCTGTTTATCTGCACAGCGCACTCACACTGGCATAGACGTCGTACGTAAATATACACAACATAAAGTGCCTCTTAGGCGACCTACAGTATCGCACGTTTACTGTGACAAGACAATGTCATATAATGATTAATGGGAAGCAGCATCGTTGCAGG
>NC_051156.1:70286624-70347080 GCF_013339745.2 Dermacentor silvarum
ACAAAGGCCACGGCGGCGAACAGGGGTCCACACCCACACTTGGTCTCCGGGACTGTAGCGCACTTGCCGGTGACGGATGTTATAGCGCCGTGCATCTGCATGTTGCTGCTCACCGATGTGCAGCCGCGCGAGCTGGCGGGCTTCCTCAGCGTGCTCAGCAAATTCTTCAGCGTCAGTCGTTAGGTGCTCGGTGTCGTGACACGGAAGCATAGCGTCCAGCATCGTCTCTACTTCGCGGCCGTAAACGAGGCGAAATGGTGCGAACCGTGTCGTCTCTTGTACGGCGGTATTATACGCGAAGGTCACGTAAGGCAAGATGCGATCCCATGTTTTGTGCTGGACGTCGATGTACATAGAGATCATATCTGTGATAGTTTTGTTTAATCGCTCCGTAAGTCCATTGGACTGCGGATGGTAAGCAGTCGTCTTGCGATGCCTGGTGTTGCTCAATTGAAAAATTTCGTCCATGAGCTGTGCCGTGAATGCCGTTCCTCTGTCTGTGATTACAGTGGATGGGGCACCATGACGGAATACAATGTGGCACATGAAGAACTGTGCTACCTCAGAAGCCGTGGCTCGTGGGAGCGCCTCCGTTTCGGCATAGCGGGTTAAATAGTCAGTGGCGACGATCACCCACTTGTTGCCGTCGGTTGACAGGGGAAAAGGCCCAAGGATGTCCAAGCCGACTTGGTCGAATGGCTTATGAGGTGGTTCGATGGGTTGCAATAACCCGGCGGGCTTCAGGGGTGGTGACTTTCGTCGCTGACATTCACGGCAGCCTTTAACATACTGTTTTACGCTTGCCGCAAGCCCGGGCCAGTAATACATCTCGCGCACTCTAGCAAGCGTTCGTGAGGAGCCGAGGTGGCCAGATGTAGGCTCGTCGTGGCAAGCGAAAAGAATATCGTCCCGCAAGTCTTTGGGAAGTACTAGAAGGTAGGCTCGGTCATTCGGGCGGGAGTTCTTGTAGAGCAGATTGTCTCGTATACAGAAGGACGTCAAGACGCGACGTAGATGGCGTGGTATGGATGTGTGACGGCCCTCGAAGTGGTCGATGAGAGGTCGAATTTCAGCGTCGTCACGCTGCCATTTGACCAAGTCCGACGTAGTAAGGGCGCCCAGGAAGCCGTCGTCGTCCTCTGGCTGTCGACTGACAGATTCGGCGGGAGCACGCGACAACGTGTCGGCGTCTTCGTGCTTGCGGCCAGACTTATAAACTACAGTGACGTCAAATTCCTGTAGCCGCAAGCTCCATCGTGCCAGTCGGCCTGAAGGGTCGCGTATGTTCGCCAACCAACATAGAGCATGGTGGTCTGTCACCACTTTAAAGGCACGGCCGTAGAGATAAGGGCGAAACTTCGTGATCGCCCAGACAACCGTGAGACACTCTTTTTCTGTGGTAGAGTAGTTCGCCTCGGCACGGGACAGCGAGCGGCTAGCATAAGCTATTACTCTTTCAAGGCCGTCTTGACGTTGGACGAGTACTGCGCCAAAGCCGATGTTACTGGCGTCAGTATGCACCTCGGTGTCAGCCCTTCGTCAAAGTGAGCCAGGACGGGTGCTGACTGCATGCGTTGTCGTAGTTCAGCGAAGGCCGCCTGTTGCTCATGCGTCCAGGCAAATGGCGTGTCATCCCTGGTAAGGCGAGTCAGGGGTTCCGCAATCTTCGAAAAGTTGTCGATGAAGCGGCGATAATACGCACACAAGCCCAGGAAGCGTCGGACGGCCTTCTTGTCGGCAGGGGGAGGAAAAGCTGCTACAGCGGCAAGTTTGTCGGGATCGGGTCGAACTCCTTTGGCGCTGACGACGTGTCCGAGAAACTTGAGCTCTTCATAACCGAAGTGACACTTTTCTGGTTTAAGCGTGAGATTAGCCGATCGGAGCGCTTCTAGCACATGCCGCAGGCGATGAAGATGTTGCTCAAATGTTTCAGAAAAGACAACTACGTCGTCAAGATACACAAGGCAGGTCTGCCACTTCAATCGAGCGAGGACAGTATCCATCATTCGCTGGAAGGTTGCTGGGGCAGAACACAAACCGAAAGGGAGCACTCGAAATTTGTAAAGGCCGTCGGGAGTCACAAAGGCAGTTTTCTCGCGGTCTCGCTCGTCGACCTCGATCTGCCAGTATCCACTTTTCAAATCGAGTGACGAAAAGTACTGGGCACGCCGCAGTCGATCTAACGAGTCGTCGATACGCGGCAGTGGGTACACGTCCTTTTTAGTTACGTTGTTCAGCTTCCGGTAGTCGACGCAGAAGCGTAGCGTTCCGTCTTTCTTTTTCACAAGGACGACCGGGGACGACCATGAGCTGTTAGAAGGTTCAATTACGCCATCTTCAAGCATCTCTGGTACTTGCGTACGAATCGCTTCACGTTCCTTTGCCGACACGCGGTAGGCTGCTGGCGTATCGGGCGTGCGTCGTCGCAGGTGATGATCCTGTGCCTTGTAACCTGAAGTCTGGCGTACCTTAGACGAGCTTGCGAAGCATTCCCTGAATTCAAGCAAGAGCTCGTGCAGTGCGGCTGTTTGTCGTGAGATAACACTGAATTAATGTCGACGTTGCCTAGTGACTTGTCAGCCATCCTCACTGGTTCAGGGGTAAAACATTCAGCAACGTGCTCTATTTCCTCGGCAAACGCTATCGAAGTACCGCGGAACAGGTGTCGATGCTCGTTACTGAAGTTGGTGACAAGCAACTGGGAACGGCCATCACTAAGCTGTAGCACACTTCTAGCAGCACAAACACCTTGCATCAGTAGATGCGATAAGTTACTTTCAGCGACCACTTCACCTTCGCGCATTCCACCGCACATCACTTCGACTAGGACACTGGTTCGCGGAGGAAGCGTAACACATTCGGTGGAGACACGAAGGGCGTCGTCTCGACGCTTGTAGTCGTACCCGTCGAGTGCTCGGTCTGCTGAGAAGGTGACTACACCTCCCCGTAGGTCAATAACAGCGCCGTATTCTTGGAGAAAATCAACCCCGAGAATGACGTCACGGGAGCATACGCGTAGGACAAGGCAGCTCGCCACGAATGTCGATCCTCGAATCCGAACTCTTGTCGTGCAGGTTCCCAGTGGAGTAACGACGTGGTGCAGGTGCTGGGTATTCCTCACCCATGTCGCAGACCCCTTCTGGCAGTGGAACCACTACCCAGCACCTCCACCACTTTGTCACGTGCCTTGTGAGAGAACTGGCGACGCGACGTTTATTGAGGGTAGCGGCTCCTGAAAAACACGGCGCTGGGGGCTGGCTATCGAGCGGGCGGAGAAGCACGCGCACTTCTTTCTTCTTTTCCGTGCCTGCCTCTTAGCACTGTACCCACTACTGCTGGTGACAATATATTGCAAAGTGAATACCCTCAATCGGCACGAGACCTGGAGCCACTTTTCGCATTGCCAAATTAAATACCATGGTAGATAGGGCAGACCCTTGTGACGTCCTCCGATTCCCAATTCCAGGGTTGTCGATTGAAGTTCGCCAAACCTGACACAAGCAGAACGGTGACCGAGAAAGGCTTTGACTATATTGCCACGAGACAGTGAAGGGGTTGCTACTTTCGGTCGGACGGAGACGATGGCGATGAAGTACCCAGAGGCACGCGACAGCCTTGCATCCGTCGCCGCTGCTTGCCCAAACCTTGTATATAGCAATACTCCCTAAATAAACGTTATCCGCGTAACACCTTTTGGTGGAGGTGTTGGGTAAACCTACCAACGTGCCGGCTCCGTCAACCAAGCATGGAACTTCGAAGTGGTCGCCGTCTTGGTTGCTCCGCGATGACCAGTGAAGTGCCCACGGTGCACCAGCCACCGGCTCCTGTGATTCTTTTGCACCGACAAGACCCGGGAACCTTTTCTGGCACAGATGGCTTGGATGTCGAAGACTGGATCGACATGAACGAACGCGTCAGCAACCACAACAAGTGGGACCCCACGGTTATGTTAGCCAACGCGATATTGTATCTGAAAGGAACGGCACGCGTGTGGTACCGGATGCATGAAGGCTATCTTAAAAGTTGGGACGCTTGCAAGGCGAAGCTGCGTGAGTTGTTCGGCAGATCATTTGGCCGACAGCAGGCCGCTAAAAAGGAGTTGGAATCTCGTGTCCAGATGACCACTGAATCGTACATTTCGTACATACAGGACGCACTGGGCCTTTGTCGAAAGTTGACCCAAAATGGCCGAAGATGACAAGATATCGCATATTTTGAGAGGAATAGCCGACGACGCGTTTAATCTACTGGTGTGTAAGGACTGTACGACGGACGCCATAGTTAAAGAATGCCAGCGCTTTTAACAAGCGAAGAGTCGCCGCATCAGCCGCCAGTTCCTTCGGCTACCTAACACCGCCGCCGCATCATCATGCGAAGCCCCACCGACGCCTGTACAGGCTACAGCGTCAGAAGATGTAACGCGCATTGTCCGCGGCGAACTCGAAGCTCTAGCTCCTACGGCGGTTCTTCCAGACGTTCAGTCAGCCAACCTGCCCAGCGTGTCGCTCATACAAGCGTCCACCAGGAGTTCGCGAACATGGGATTATCATCGGCCGCCTGTTCTATCCACACATCTGAACGTACCCCTGCAAATGTCACCCAGAACCAGGTCTACCCTTCGCGCTACAGAAACCCGGCTGACCGGAGACCGACCCATATGTTTCAACTGCTCTCGCGTTGGACACATTTCCCGTCACTGCCGCAGTAGCTGGTCGTCGCCTTCAAACCGGGGCACTGGATCTTGGCGTCGTCCTGGAGGCAACATACGACGGTTTTCCCCTCGCTATGATCCACATGCTTCCGATGCTTCCGATGCCGCTGTTCCACACTCCAGGTTTAGCCGCTCACCGTCCCCACAAGGCCGTCGGTCTCGATCGCCACGACCATACCGGTCATCGTCCCCTGCACGGCCTGGCACCTATGCTGCGGAAAACTGAGCCGTGCAGCACCCGGAGGTGACGCTGCATCAGTGACCCGATATACAAATCCTCTGTTGACTGTACCTGCGCGCCGAAACCTTCTGGGCATTGAAGTGGACGACGTCACCGTTACGGCCCTCATAGACACCGGAGCGCAGATTTCAATAATGAGCGCTGGTCTCCGTACTCAGCTCGCCAAAGTGATTACGCCCGCAATTCAGAGCACAGTACGGGTCGCTGATGGCAGCTCGTCTGCCGTTCTTGGTATGTGCACTGCCCGAGTGTGCATTGCTGGCCATCAGACCATTGGTTTGTTTGCCGTGCTTGCGCAGTGTCCCCACGACGTGATCCTCGGCCTAGACTTTCTCTCGATGCACTCAGCCCTTATCGACTGCTCCACAGGTGTCCTTCAACTGGAACTGCCTTTTGACGCCCACGTACTATCGGACACTCGCTTACCCACACTTGCTTACCCAACACCAGCTCTTCGAGGATATCAAATGTTGCCCTATGTTTGATGCGATCAAAGGCTTTTTCTGCATCTAGGCCTAGGAGAGCTCTCGTATTTAGCGGGCTAGCAAGAATAAGGTGATGTTTGATTAAAAGCATTGCATGTTGAGTCAAAAGTCCCAGGACGGAAACCGATCAGGTTATGCGAAAGTACATTTGTGTGCTCTGCATACTTAGTGAGTCTACTGAGTATGACATGCACCATGGTTTTGCCTAGACATGATGTTGACGATATGGGTCTTAGGTTATCTAGATTGAGTTGCTTTCCTCGTATGGGAATAAGAATTCTGTTAGCAATTCCCCATTCCTCCGGATAATCACCGTTTTTCAAGAGTTCGTTGAAATACTGTTAAATATTTTATAGAATGATGGTCCAGATTTTTAACCATATTGAAAATGCCATCTGGACCAGCAGTGGATCTATTGTTGAGGTCGCACAGGGCTGCGCGAGCTTCGCTTTCTGCGAAGTCTTGTTCCATAGCCTCACAGTCTTCCTTTGTATATCCAGGCTGGTCTGTACTCTCATTGCTAAGTGGTAAATACTTAGCTGCGAGCCGATCCAGAATGGCCTCCTGTGTTGTGTCCTGACTCTCACGATGGATGGACGAGTCATGATACTGCTGTTCTCCTATTAGATTTCGTGTCGTTCTCGTCAAGCAAATGCCTAAGTAAGTTCGAATTTCCACCTCGTTTGATTCGAGCATCTGAGTAATCACAAAGCTCATACCATTGTTGTTTCGGTAAATTTCTGGAATGTTCTTCAATCTCCCTATTAAACAATGCTATACGTTTCCTGAGTCTCCTGTTCAGCCATTGCGTTTTCCATCTCTTTAACATTGATTATTTGGCTTCAATCAAGTGCGCCAGCCTACTGTCCCAGATATTGATATCCTCCTCTGTGGTATTATCCTTCGTTGCCACCTTTACACACCTTTACATTATCGCTGAGCTGAGTGATACAAGTTTGGATTACTTTCTTTTGTCCCGTCTCTGTCTCAGCTCGGATTTTCCTTGCTTTCCGTAAAAGATCCGAGTCAGTGTAGTTAAAGTGATTTATCTCATTAGTGGGTATTTCCAATAATATTCGTAATATATTGTGACGGAAGCCAGACGGAGGCGAAGAATATATTTACAGAATATATACAAAAAGGCTAGGGCAAGAGATGTCTGATTCGGCACACGTGCAAGTGTCTTAATTCATCGTCGTCTCCGTCGCTCTTCTAAGCATCGCGTTGATCTATGTATGGATCGCTCCGTCACATCAATCTCCGGCGGCCGAAGCAGCGCCCTGGCGCTGGATACGAAGGCGAGAAGCTAGAAGAGCAGCATGGCTTCAGTCGGGAAACATGAACAACTTCAGTTGGCAGCAATGAGGTCGAAGAAGCACGATCCAGGAGTACAATCTCGTAATTTACATCACCGAGTTGACGAAGAACCTTGTAGGGCCCGGTGTAACGTGAGAGGAGCTTCTCTGATAGGGCAATGCGGCGGCATCGCGACTATAGGAGGACCAGAGAGCCAGGCGTGAAGTGCACGCTAATGTGTCGTCTGTCGTAGCGGGACTTTTGGGCTGCTTGCGAAGCAGAAAGGCGATCGTGGGCAAGTTGACGAGCTGCTCAGGCTCGAGCTATGACGTCACTGGCGTATTCAGTAGGCGAGTGAGGAGCCGAAGGAAAGAGAGTCTCGAAGGGCAAGGCACGATGTCGGTCCAACAGTAGATAAAACGGTGAAAATGCAGCGGTGTCATGCCGTGACGAATTGTACGCAAAGGTAACAAATGGTAACGTGCCGTCTAGTCACGGTGATCTGGTGAAACATACATGGCTAGCATCCCGGTTAGCGTTCAATTCAGGCGCTCGGTCAATCCATTCATCTGGGGATAAGCTGTGGTGAGCTTATGTTCAGTCGAGCAGGCACGAAGGATGTCATCTACCACTCATTGAGAGGAAGTACCTCCCGCGATCGGTGAGGAGCTGCCGAGGGGCGCCATGATGTAGAATTACGTCGTGTAGGAGAAAGTCAGCGACGTCTGTAGAACAGCTTTTCGGCAATGCCCTCGTGATTGCGAAGCGCGTGGCGTAGTATGTCGCGACCGCAATCCATTTATTTCCCGAGATGGACGTAGGGAAAAGGCCTAGAAGGTCATGGCCGACGCGGAAGAATGGCTCTGCAGGGATATTAACCGGTTGCAGGTGGCTTGCAGGCAGCGCTGAAGGGCATTTGCGCTGTTCACAAGTAGCGACGTAGCGGAGCACAGAACGGTACATGCCATGCCAGAAAAACTGACGTCGGATGCGGGGCGTAAATACGCGAGACACCTAGGTGACCGGCAGTTCAGAAGATACAGTTCTCCACGTAAGAAACGAAACGCAAATACACTCAACGCATATAATAATACATTGGATGAGCTATTTCTCGTTCTAAAACCAAGTTGAAATATTTCCGCATGACCGTCATTCCCGACATTTTCTAACATTTATTTGAAACTACGCCATACGGACTTAATATAAAGAGCTGTTACACCCGAGGGCGCAGGGTGAAATCACAGCCGTGGTGATCGCATTTCGATAGGGGCGAAATGCAATAACGCCGGTATGCCGTTAATTGGGTGCACGGTATTGAACTCAAGGTGGCCATAATTATTCTGCAGACCCCACTAGTGTGCCCCATAATCTTAAGGTGGTTTTGGCAGGTAAGACCGCACAATTTAATTTTGTTTGTAAAGCATCTCAGTAATGCTTTCAAGAGCGGGACGTCATTGCATTCAAACTTTGCACCATGAGTCCCTCGAATTGTATTTTAGCTGCTGTGGTTCAGGCAAAAATGTTTTGCAAATAATTCTGGTGAGAAACAATTTGTTGCGATATTCCCAACGTATTGTTTAGCCAGAGTCTATGAAGCAGGAAAACCTCAGTCATGCAAAGATATTATTTATAGCGCTCGCATCACATACAAAATTTGCATTGTTTGGCCCCCGTGCCGCGCAGTTTGAGCAAGATTGTATCAAACTTATGAAGAAAAAAAAACAGAGTTCGCGAGTTCAGAACGATTGTCGCTGTCGCCAGCCCCCGAAGAAAGAAATCCATCGGTCATGCAGACAAGGATTCTAGAGCATCGGACAATTGCTGTCGCGTGATGCGCAGCCGTGCATGACGCACTGATAGAGATTTCTTTCTTTTTTGCTCAAAACTGACAATCAAGGACAAACAGGGAACCAAGAAACGTGAACCTTATTTTTGCGTTTTTTGTTGCATATATATCAGGGGCTCAGATAGGGGAAGCAACTTGAATCGTCGTTTCCCAGATTGTAAGAAAACTTGGCAAAATTATACCATTACGAAGTTGAACTGTTTTGAAAGCATAAAGGAACGCGGAGAGCGAGAGAACAAAGATCGGTACAGCATCCACTAGAACGTCCGGTATACCGACGGGATGACGAGACACACACTACACATTTTACACCGGTGCTAAGAGGGGTGTTTTTTGTATTAACATCCACGTGTAGAACCCATATTGCTAAAAACTCCCTATCATAAGGGTGTATACCACACATAAGGTGCGAAGTTGCTCTAAGAAGGGTGTTAAATCGACGACTGATGCTGTTGAACACAAGGATGCATGCATAAATCTCGGCGTAAGACCACGTATACGTCCGTACATTGAGCAATACGTCTATGTATTGAATTTTTTCTAAGATACTGATGTTACGGATTTGACGGCCACTCGTAAATGTATGAACCAGAAAAAGTACACACATTCATTGACAATTTTATTGAATGTCATTAGGTTTACTGCCCACTGTGATGCTACAATGCAGTTAGACACTTTTAACAAACTACAGTAGCCTGATGAAAACACGCAAGCAACTTGAACAATCTTCCACAAATTGCGGTGCCCTTAACAGCCCAACAAAAAGATCACAGCTTTACCACGAAGTGAATGATGATGAGTGGGCGAAGCACCGGGGGATCATTAGGGTAATCCACAGCTACGGACGAGAGATAAGAGAGGGCGCGTCAGGAACGAGATAGAAAATTAAACCATCTTCCCGTTCCATCTTCCCGGCAGCAACATGGAAAGGTCTGTGTTCTCTGGTGATCTTGAGCGGAATACGAAACTTCATACAACTGAGCAGTTCGGGGCACATGAGAATACCGTGAAGGAGCTTTAAAAGGAAAAGCAGGTCAGCGCGATTACGTCGGCTGCGCTGTAAGGGCAATGACAATAATCCAACGCTGTTAGAGCAGGGCCCAGAGTCCGTGTTAGAAAAGCGGTGATGATATATGCTTAGAAACGTTTTCGGGACCCGATCTATATTGTCACTGTTGGATCTAGAAATGCCGTTCCAGACGACCGGCGCGTATTCGAGTTGAGGAAGACAGATTGTTGTGTACAACATACGGAACGGTGTAGGAGAATTCAATTCTCTCGACAGTCTACAAGCAGAGCCAAGAGTGTGCATGCCCCACATTGCAACGAGCTTAGTGTGAGCTGAAAAGTGCCAGGTTGTATAAAAAAAGTCGCAGTTTCGGCCGAAAGGCAAAGCATCAATTGCGATAGCAAATTAGTAGAGAGCTATTTGCAGTAGGGATAGTAGTTTTTTCGGCTGCATAAACTTGGACACATTCACTCACTAACTGAATTAACAAGCGTGGTGTCAGCGCGCACAAGCAAACATGAATAGGTCACACTCCATGAGCACAGACAACCACTGTCAAAACGCTGGCAGCAAGCGCAGCCGCCGCAGCGAGCGAAGATTCGTGCGGTCTATCGCTTTAACGGAAACTGAGCGGCGAATGCACAGCGCATACAAAATCAGAGCGGTGTGGAGATCGCTTTTAAAAGACGGTGCGGGCGACCGCCGCAGCCGGGGAAAGTGCAATCGCGGTTGTTGGCAGAGTAGAAGCTGCCCCCCCTCCCTCCCGCGCTGCCTTCCCGCTTTCCTCCTTTCGAATGGGAGACTGAGTGGCCAGTTCCCCTTGCGCCCGGTTGCAAGATACGCATTTGGTGCCGCAGCGCAGCGTCGCCCCGCCTCTCTCCTTCCCTCCAATACCCCCACGGTCTTTCGTGCGACGGAAGACGCATTTCCTTTCCGCCGTGCGTTCGCTCTGTTTGATAGCGCGCGTCCCCCGCGCGCTTTCACTCGCGCATACGCGCGCGGCGACGATTTTATCGCCCTTGGACTTTATACGGAACCTCACGGCGACGGCAGAAATTCGCCTCAAGTGTCCATATACTTGCTATAGCAATAAAGTACACCGAGATCATTGATCTCACGCACCATACACAATGGTACAGAATCTTCTGAATAAGAAAAAGAAATGCTTGCTGTTTTGCGCATGAAAGTCATGACTTTGGTCTTAGCAGCATTTAGTGTGAGGTTATTATTTGTGCACCATATAGAAAAACAAAGCCGGTCAGACTGCAAGATGCGACAGTCATCAACAGTGTGAATTGCCTTAAAAATCGTTATATCATTAGCATTTAGAAGGAATGAAGAATGCCGAATGGCAGAAAGAACGTCATTATTATAAATTAAAAAAGGGGAGCGGTCCTAACACTGATCCTTAAGGGACGCCGCTGGTTACCATGTAAGAAGAAGACGATTGGCCGTTGACGTTAACTAAACATGATCTATCAATACGATAACTCCGAAATAGATTTACAATTGACGAGTCAACACCAAAGTGCGTAAGCTTGATGAGAAGCAGTGAATGGCTTACTACATCAAAAGCTTTACTGAGGTCGTAATATATGGTGTCTACCTGCCCCCTTTGATGTACCGGCGCGGAGATCTGTGTCATGAAGCTTGGAGATTTGCGATAGTGGAGCGGCTGGTGAGGAATCTATGCTGATTCGGAATCAATGCGCTCTTCACAGTACAAGACAATACGTTGTGAAGAGCAAGCTGAAAAACCTTAGACGTGGCACAGAGAAGAGAAATCGGGCGATAATTTGAGACATCGGTTTTACAGCCAGACTTAAATGCAGGAAAAACATGAGCAGTTTTCCACATGCGAGGGAAAGCAGAAGTAATAAGAGAGCTATTCAGTATAGCTGTCAATACTGGGGCAAATATACCGCCATATGCTTTTAAATTGGAGGAAGGGATGCCATCAGGGCCGCACGATAAGGAAGGCTTCAAGAGCTTAAGGCATTCGGTGACCAGTTTTTCATCAAACAACATAGGAGCCGTTGTATGCTACTGACTGAAACCCGCGTTCAAACCTCAAGGTTTATATAAGGAAGAGAAATGGGCAGCAAAACAATCCGCGACTGCTTGGACTTCTACTCCACTAGAGTAGAGCACGCGAAAACACTTTCCGCGATTACTAGAGGGCGTGCGGATATACTTCCAAAATTTCGCCAGTCGGTCGGAGGCGCTCTTCTCCAAGAATGCAATATATGAGTCATGATGCCATTATAGATGTGTTTGCAGCGAGTTCTTTATACTTTAGGGCAGTGATAAGTTCAGTTGAGAACCAGTGGGGATACTTCTAGCGCCTAGGACTGTACTGAGGAATGTATTTGCGCATACCACTAAAAACAAGCTCTATAAACTGATCTATTTGGTCATCAACATTGGTTTTATGAGTGACAAGGGACCAATCTCTGGTGGACAAGAAATCATACAAGCCAACATAATCACCCCGCTTGAAGCCAAATCAAGAAGATTCATTAATGCCAGTGGAGGAGCTCTGCCTCAAGGCTGACACAGAGGCAGTTATCTTAAGTGAGGGGAGAAACTTATCGAGACGCACAAGGGAAATGTCAGAATGGGAGACATCAATAACTCGAGCATTCGAGAGGCAAAGGTTTAAAACGTTGCCATTGGAATTGGCGATCAAGTGGTGCTGCTGAAGAGAACAAAAGGACAGAAAGTCTAACAACAGGCTGCATTTGTTCTGTATATAATTATTATAATGAGATATGTAAGTGTGTTCGAATCAATTCCTGGTGTGGTAAAATCATCAAGAAGGATTACTCTGTGCTTTCTATAGGAGGATAAGACACTTTCAATAGAACAGATGACCTCATCAAACAAGACAGGAGAAATATTCGCTGGAGTGTAGAAGGTTCCGATTAACAATTTTTCACAGTGCTCTAGGCTGACATCAAGCCAAATCTACTCCTGTACACTTTCTAGGTCGCTGCTCCTTAACTCATGTCCTCACTCAACCCCAGTGAACTGTCAACAGCAATAAGTACGCCACCAACTTTTTGTTTAACTCCACTGAAGTCCCGCGGGACTTCAGTGGAGTTAAACAAAAAGGTGGTGGCGTACTGCGAAAGACGTTATAATGTGGCGGAGAAAAATCTGAGGATGAAATTTCACTGCAGAGCCGAGTTTCGGAAATAACGAAAATAGGAAAGGAAGAGGAAATAACATTAGCGAAAAATTCACGCGTCTTTGTGCGAAGTCCACGGACGTGTTGGTAGAAAATGTCCAGATTACACACCACTTTGTTCGTTTGGGGTCTTCTCGGAAGCATGAACAATGCCGTCGTGTAGCACCCCACGGAACGGCTTGAACAGGACACGTCTATGTGGCCAATTCCATTGGCCACATAGACGTGTCGTTCAGGCGCTCAAGTGCTTCATCGTAGACGGCTTCATCAGCGCAGACGTGAAACGAGGCATACGAGGTATGCCTCGTCTTGAGGCGTTTGCAGGCAATCGACGGTGCTTCGACGTTTGACAGGTGAGCAGTCAGATCCGCAGACATGGTATTATGAGAAAGCCTGGACGCAAAAATGGCTTTGGTCGCGGGGCGCGTTTCGCTACAGATATTGCCTTGCTCTCCACAGCTCCAAAATAGGCAGGCCGACGTTCACTCCGAGTTGCCTTGGAGAGATGGTCAATGGTGGCAGCTCTCAGCGAAGCAGTCCGGATGGTCGCAGCATAGATTTTCTTGGACGGGTGAAGCGGCAGCACAGTAGAATAAATGAGCGAAGACGGTTTGCCAAGCGCATCACGCAGGGAATGCACCTCGACCTGTTGCTCACCTATAGCCTCGGCTTGCTGAGTGGATGCCATGGCGTTTTCCCTGTGCAGACGCTCGTTGTCACTCCGCAGCCGCGCCACCTCATCGCTGAGGAAGCATATTCCCTCGAGCGCCTGAAGGAGAAGGTCTCGTAGGGCAGCCATGTCACCAACCGCCTCAAAACCGCTCCCGACAAAAGCGACGCCCTGTGGATGGAGAAGCCGCGGGCGTGTTGGCATCGCTAAGCCTAGCCGTTGGAATGTCGGCGTGGTCGGTGTTCTGGCACATGTTACACGTGAAAGCTTTCTCAACAGACTTGAGAAGCTCGTCGGGCCATGCAATACACTTCACGTGTGCACGTTTTTCGCATGGAATACCGCGATGAAACTGCTGGGGTATACAGAATACAAACGTCCGTACTAGGCGCCATCTTGCGAAGCAATAATAATAATAATAATAATAGGAATAATAATAAATCTTTTATTCACTTCAGTTCTTACAGCGTGTTCCAGCCTGCTTAAGCGTTGCCGCTTGAGTCGGGGCAGGGCAGCCAGGTTAAGTGCATGAAACAGCAGCGAATAAATCATAGTAGGAAAAGAAAAAAGATGAAACAAATACCCAGCAACTGCTTGTGCGACGTAAGAATAAAAAAAGCATGAAAAAATTTACACCGTGCACACTTTCATATACGAAATAACACATTAAGGAGAAAGCAAATGGTAAATTACCTCAGTCTATATTATCGTGCAACCACAGTCGAAAAAACTTATTCAGGTCCTTTAATCCGGTTATGCTCTGGAGGGTTTGTATTTTATGGAAGTAACAAGGAACATAGTACATGCGGGTTCTTTCGCCATAAGTGGTGAAGATGCGGGGCATAACATAATGTACTTTATTGTAGACTTTAAAAGGAGCTGTGAAAGAAGTGCTTGTATAATATGTCAAAGACAAATTGCTTGTGTACAGGTAGCATGTCAAAATAATCCATACTGACTCTGCCTGACTTATCGTGATAGTTCCGTAGGCGAGATTGGTTGTTCTGTGCAGTATGCGGCTTAGTGTGTTTAATTTATATTGTAGCGAAGCGTTGGAACTCTGAAGTGGGTCGTCTGCTCCAGCACCTTGAAGTGGGTCTCCTTCGCCAGTACCTTCTAGTGGGTCGTTTTCTTCGGCTCTCAAGCGCCGCTCGTGCTGATAGTCCATGCTCCGCTTTTTGGACTGTAGCCCTTGCGCTGCTTCAAGTGCCGTCCAATAAACATCTTTATAAATTGGTGGAGAGTGCTGTACCCTCAGAACTGCTCCGAAACCCCTTCGATGCCCCTGGAGCTTCGATCCCGTGCACTACCATCTCCCATGCCCTAAGACGCCTCCCAGCAAACGCCTCCTCCCACACCACCCGCATGTCCCGGTGTTCCTCGTCACCGCAACCCACCTATCTCCGCTTGCGCGGATGGCACCGACGTGGAGGACTGGCTCGCTGTCTACGAGCGCGTGAGTGTACCCAACAAATGGGACGAGGTAGGAAAATTGAGCAACTTGGTATTTTAGCTGGCGGGAGTAGCAAGTCTGTGGTACAACAACCACGCACCCGATTTCGCGACCTGGTCCGCTTTCAAGACTGCCATTATCGACGGGTTTGGCCGCCCTGCTGTTCGTAAGCTGCAAGCAGAACAGCGCTTGCGCGAACGAGTCCAGCAGGCCGGGGAATCTTTCACAAGTTATATAGAGGACTTTCTGGACTTGTGCAAGAAAACCAACGTGACCATGTCCGAGTTGGAGAAGATCAAAAATGTCATGAAAGGCATCAACGACGACGCCTTCACCATGCTCCTCGTCAAAAATCCTCGCACGGTGGCAGAGATAATAACGATGTGCCAGAGTTTTGAGGAGCTACACCGGCAGCGGTCGTTGACCCGTCGGCCGCCTGCACGGGACGCAGATGTCGCTGGCTTGTCAACCGTTTCTGACCACACTACTTTGCTGGCAGAAATGAAGACATTTGTGCGCGAAGAAATTGCACGCCAGCTCTCTCTTCTGCCCTTTGCTCACCCGCAGCATGTGGAACAGCCATAAACCACACTCCCGCCTCCCCTCCGCCGAGTGATTGAACAGGAAATCGTTGAAGTCATGCCCGCATATCACCAGCGCCCTCCGGCACCGGCGCCACTTAGCTACGCTCAAGTTGTCGCCAGGCCAGCCCCGAATTATCTCTGATCCCCTGGTTTGGAAAGCAAATTAAATGAAAGGTGGGGAAACCCGTTCCTACTGGTGTGCAATAACGGGTATAAAACCAATGAAAAAGAAAAGAGGAGGGGGTAAGAAAATTAACCCCAAACGCATTATTTTGAGTTAAAAACCAATTGGAAAAAGAAAATTTGGGCACAGTAACTTCTAATGTCCTAAAGTTCAGTCAGCGAGGACAGAGGATCCTCGCATAGAGCGTTTATTGAGAAACAGATTTGATGGTATTGAAAATGAGTGCAAGCCAGATAACATGTGCGCTAATGGAGAGAGAAGGATGCGTCGCCAATCTGGATCGTGTGGCGCGTTCAGAGCTGAGGGCACGGATGGAGTCAGGGCCAAGAATGAAGAACTGAAAAACTAAAAGAAAGCATAAAAGATGACGAGACAATGACCTCCAGAATGGGATGAGTTCAACCACACGGATGACCATTGTCTACAGACATATGAATAGCAGGCATAAAACGACAAAAATGAGATGAGGGTAAACTGTTTGTAGAATAACGACAAAAATGAGATGAGGGTAAAATGTATATACAAAATGTGGCATGACAAAATGCGAGGAACATTAAGGTTATATACAGATGGAAGAAGATGACATGAACAATTAGTCAGTCAATTAGTTCGTAACAAAGAAGGTCACATATCTATCTGCAATCCCGGCCTTTCAACTATGGTGATTGCTCCAAATATTTGCGGGAGGGGAAGCAGTAAAAATACACATTGAGACATAAAAATTACACCATAAAAATTAAACAGAACAAAAAAAAGAAGGTGTCTGAGGGATTCGAACTTCCGGAGGCAGTCCCCCGCAAACAAGCGTCACCAGTGGCTCAACATACCCGAGGAGTTACCACTCTCTCCCCGTCTACCCGCTGCCGTGACCCAGCCCGGATCCACCGGGGGAAGGCGTACACCGTCGCCAAGCCCCAACGACCCAGACGTAACCGACGCAGCGCACAGGGCAGGGGCCGGAGACGGTGAGCCCACAGCCCCAGGCACACCAATAACCAGCTGTTGCGGAAACGGCATCGGTTTAAGCCGAATCCACTCACCGGAGCTAGGCACTCGCAGGAACACGTCCTCACAGTGACGCCATGCTTTGTACGTGGGTCCGTTTGAAAAAGAAAAGCAGGAAAAGAAAAAGACAAAACGAAAAAAAAAACATCAAAGAAAAGATATGAGGGGGAGGCATACATGGGCATTGCACGCAAAAAAAAAAATTACAGCAGATCCACGAGGTGAATGATGATGAGTGGGCGAAGCTCCGGAGAGAATCATCGGATCTCCCGCTTAAGGGGACGCTAGCACAAACGCGTTAGAAACGTGCCGTACTCTCTAGTAAGGGGGAGCGGCCACAGCGTCTTACGCAGCCATTTACACATGGCGGAACGTGCACCGCGTTTGCCGACGCCATCACATGACTGCTGAGAGAGTATACCCCCCGTATTCATAAACGCTCCTCGACTTGAACTTCACTTGCCACCGCTTTGGGCAGCGCGTTCGAAACGCGTTGAAGGTAAGGTGGAGAGGCCACAGCGTCTTACACCAGCTTCTTACACGGGCCGTAACGCGCTAGCACAAACGCGTTAGAAACGCGCTAGAAACGCGGCCTTTCGTTAATGTTGGGTATTTATAGCCATCGTGGTGCGTTTGTCCATGTCCGCTTCGTGGCGTAGTGCGCTAACGCCGCGCGCTCGGAAGCGAGGGGTCCCTGGTTCGATTCCGCGCTACGGACACAACTTCGGAATTTTTTTCTCATTTTTCTCAGACTGCTTACACACTACTACTACTACTACGACGGGGACGGTGCCGCCATAAGGAGCTTCGCCCCTAAAAAAACGACACGTACCCAAGAGCCACTGCAATACAACATGCGGGGTCAGCAGTGTGCAAGTAAACAAACAGCACCCGCACAGCTATCACCATCATCGACAGCCGGGGCTGTTCCAGGTGCCATTGCATCCCCATGGAGTCCTGTACAAATGGGGGTAGTCCATAAAGACTGATGGCAATGGTGAAGCTGCTAATAGCACTTGAGCCCTCCAGCAAATAAGTGTAAAGCTGTTGGCGCCAACATCATCATCAGCGACACATATTGGCCACATGCGTTGAAGTAGCCACACCCCCTCCTGATAGAGGGGCGGGTATCGCACAAAGAAAAGCCGGGCCATGCCAGGATGAGAAGCCAGCATTGCAGCCCAAGTCGCTGGAGCAAGGGGTCCGCCACCACCCCCAGCCGTCTGGCAAGCATGTAGGCATGCGTATGTATGCTGCCGAGCAGCAGGGTGCCTTATGCTAGCCCTGGCTATAGCCAGGCAATGACCAGCGGCTGTCCCAGTCGCAGGATGGCGAAGTCAGCCACGACTCCGGGCAAACCAAAGAAGGCCCGCCTTCGGCGATGTAATTGGCGATGTAAAAGGCAACCTGTTGCTGGAAATGCTCGCGCACTGGAGCATAGCCAGCCCAAGTGCAAGATCCGCAGATGACGTGTCACGCGAGCTGCCCAAGGATGCCAGGGCGATACAAGTAAAAGAAAGAAGAAAAGAAAAAAAGGGGGGAAGAGGGAAAAAAGAAAACAATTAGAACGCAGCACCGCCTACGAGGCGTCAACGCGAGGCACCGCCGCGCAAATCAGGCGTTCAATGCGCGTCAGTACAGCCCTATTACGTGCACACCCAAGAATATGAGGGTAGGCCGCCACGTCCAAACGTCCGCCTGGAGCCACAGTGAGCCGCGCCGCGAGTTCCGCGGTGAGACTGCACTCCGTTAAATAGTGCAGAAACGATGTGCATTCGAGGCCGCAGGGGCAAATTCTGTTAGGGGCAAGGCCGAATCGGTATAAATAAAAAGGGAATCGTCCGTGGCCAAGTAATTATGTGCACTAAGGATTTAGGGGGTGGAAAGAAAGCCGGGATTGCCGATATGTCGGGGATCCAAAGATAGGTTTCGGTGTTATTATGTTCAGTTGACCAGGATCGACGCCAGTCACTCTCCATCTGTTTATAAAATTTGCTAAGAAGTGACTGGATGGATGCCTTAGCACGGCGGGGCAAGCCATGCCTCGCCGCGCGCGACGCCGCCTCGTCAGCCAGTTCGTTACCGACGACACCACTGTGGCCACGAACATGATATATTGAAACCACCAAGTGGGGCGCCAGCCTACGCAACGCCTGCTTAATTCGGACCACACGCTCGTCACAGGATTTTAGTGTCGCAATTGCTGTTAGTAGTGAGAGGCAATCCGAATAAAGATTTACCCGACCCTGAAATTGAGACACCGCTAGGTAGTTAAGTGTCTCAATAAAGGCGGTAGCCTCCGCACAGTAGGCGCCGCTGGCGTGTGAAACTTGAAATTTACCTACTTTGCGCAGGCTGTTCGAGGGCCCATCACTACGTACGCCGCCCCAGCAGAGAGCTCAGTGTATCGGTATAGGTGATGGTAGTTATACCGGCCATCGGTATAAATATGGAGGGCTTGCTCTACAGATTTTACTGCTGCCTCCGAGACACTCAGCCGGGCGAACGGAAACCGGCAGCGCTCCGCTGGGTGGTCTAACCAGATGTCATATGGGTATTCTGCAGTGGCAGGCTGGTAATAGACTGGGCCGTAACATGTGGGCCGGCGCAGAATAAAAAGGTGGAATTCGGCACGAAGCCGTTCCAGTTCTAGTGGGAGCGGCGCCGCCCGCAAGAGTATCTGCATAGCCGACGTGCGCGTCGTGCGATAGGCTCGCGTAAGGGTAATTAGGGGAACTCGGTGTAAGGAGGTCACCTTTGCCTTCAATAGGCTGTCTGGGAACTCTGACCACCAGACTGGCGCCGCATAGGTGATGGCAGGGAGAACCACTTGCCTATATAAAGCTCTGATGGAAAGTGGGTGGACCGAAAAGTGCATATTAAAGTAAGCTACAATTTTAGGAGTAAGAATTTCCATTTTTTTCTCTAAGATAATCGACATGTTCCTTAAAGCCTAATCGTGAATCAAAAACTACACCTAATAATTTCATTTTATTTTTGCGTTGCAGTCTGGCATCACCTATGAGAGCCCTTAATGCGTTCCCCCTCAGTGCGGTGCACCCATTAGGGAACGCTACGTAAAATGATTTGGCGGCGCTGATCGCAACCCTAGCTTCGCGAGCCCATGCATTTACTGAGGTCAGCACCGCCTCAGCAGAGCGCTCGATTGCTGCACGGTTTTTGCCCGGAATTATGATAATAGTGTCATCGGCGTACGCCTGTATGACCACGCCGTGCGGAACAGGGAGGTCAAGTAAACCACGAATCACTATATTCCACAAGAGTGGGCTTAGAGGAGATCCCTGTGGACTTCCCAGCGTTGGCCGTGCCGAGATTTCACCCGACTGCGACCGGTATACGACCGATCGGTCGCGCAAAAATCTCCGGAGCAAGTAGTACAGATTCTTTGGGCAACCGTACTTCTGCAAGGAATGAAGGACAAGCGGGTGCCACACGGAGTCAAATGCGCCCTTAAAATCAATCGCCACGATTATGGCCGGAACCTTTGTTGTTTGTATTCCGCCAAGCGTTCTCGCTGGGCATATAGCGCCATGACGGCACTCCTCCCATGTGTGAAGCCAAATTGGTGCCCATGTAAAAGACCGTGTGAAAACAAAAAGAAATACAGGCGCGAATTTAGAAGCCGTTCCAATATTTTGCCAAATAAAGAATTCATAACTATTGGCCGGTATGAGGACGTGTGTTCAGGTTGTCGGCCCGGTTTAGGGATGAAAATAACCCTGCCTTTCCTCCAGACTTGAGGAAAATACCCCAATTTCAGTGCCGAATTGAAAATGAACAGGAAGAAACCCAGGGTGCGACCGAAAAAGGCATTTCAACATGGGAAGAGTAATGCCGTCCAGCCCAGGGCACGAACCTTCCCTGCCATGCGAGATGGCATATTCAATTTCGTCAAGAGTGAAAGGGCGATCATCCATGCGGCTCACCGCCGGGCCATCAGCTACCGCTCGTAATTTCGTATGCAACTCGCTGTCGAGTGCAACATCGTCGGCGGGGATCTGTGCACGAAGGAGCAAGGCTGCCGACTGGATGACATCAGTCGTTTTCTCGCCGTCCGGCGCAAGCAGCGCGGGCAAAACGATAGGCGGCCGCGTTTTGTTGAAGGCAGTCCGAAAAGGAGCGCCAAAAAGGCTCCTCCTAGAGCTCTCCTCACAATAACGCTTGAGCGCGGCTTCCTGCGCCCGAGCAATGATTTTACGATATAAACCGCGCGCCCGAGTGAATATTGCCCGCAGCTGCGCCCGCACGGCCGGGTCACGTGCCGCTTGGTATCGGCGCCGCATAGCGCGAACCCGGCTTCGTTCTGTCCCCAATTCCGGGGTCCACCAGGAGTTCGCCGTATGCGGGCCCGATTTCACCACCCGTAAGTTGCGGGAAACGTGGCGATCAAAGATAAGGTAAAATTTTTTCATGACATGCTCAAGAGCTTCGCCCGAGCGCAGATCAGCTCCCTGAACCCTCTCAAACCAGGGCAGCTCACTCAGGGACTGTAGAGCACGCGACCTGCCTGTCCAAGTCAAGCGTTTTCGCGCAACAGATCCGCCAAGCGCAAAATCAAATTCAATGTGTTTGTGCTCTGCCAAACTCTCCTCCGCGCTGATTCGCCACTCGTATTGTAGTGTGGCCATCGCTGGCGTCACCATAGTGATGTCAATCCAGCTGGCGTTGTAATGATTTTCGAAAGTGGCCTCCGAGTCCGAGTCATTAAGTACGTGCAACCCATGCTGGCACACGAGCTGCAGCACTGCCGCGCCCCTACTGTCACACTCGCCCCTTCCCCATAGCGAGTGTTTGGCATTAAAATCACCAGCAATCACGGCCATGCCTGACTTGACAAATGTCAGGCATTCAGTGATCCTGTCCAAGTACTGGTCGATGTCCGCGTGAGGCGGGGCGTAAACCCCCACCACCGTGAAGGCGAGAGACGGAGTCGAGAAAGTGACTGCGACTACGTGTGCAGAAACCATAACAGGGAAACAGTCATATCCGAACCCATTACAGAGAACAACCATTTTTGGATTTTCCGGTGATTTGAATTGATAATAACGAGAAGCAATACCAGGAATTTCATTCGCCCTTACGTGAGGGTCACAGACGACCGCAAACGAAATTTCGCTAGTCTCCATGGCTCGTATTAAGACTTCCATCGCATGTTTAGTATGGTCCAAATTGGCCTGAATAAATTTGATATTAAAATTAAGCGCCATGCCGGAAATGAAAATAAGATGCCAGATTCAGGGAGCCAAATGTAGATGCCACTCTAAAGGCAGGCGCTTTCGTGCACACGCAGCGCACCCAACCCCGACTCTCATCCCCGGCAGCAGCCCCACCCGGGCCAAGCCAACCCCACGGACATCGACCACGAACCGCAACAGCCATCTCCCCGCACCACCCCGCGAAGCCGCGCGCGAGAGAACACCGAATCGCCCCGTTACACAGGAGGGGCGCGCGGCGAGGGTCACCACAGAAACACACGAGCAATATTTTGGAAACAAGAGGGACGTGTGCAAGAGCACGTCCGCCCCCCTCTTTGACTGTGACCGAATGTGTGTAATCGTGCCGCGAGACGCGCCGTCGCAGCGCATACCGCGGCATGCGAGAAATGGGATGGGACTGACCCCCGCCGCGCCGCGGAGTGCTCCCTCCCGCGGCCCTGGGCCCGCAAAAACTAGCCATAATCTGTGCGCGCGCGTATGCGCGCCACCTGTTCAGCCAATATGGGGCAGCGATGGTCGCCAGCTGGGTGGCCCGCCGGATCCCTGCCCGCGCCCCGGCACGCCGCACAGCACACGGCCGCGTCGCCCATACGGATTCTGCAGGTCTGAGCTAAGTGTGCCTCTGCAGATTTTGTGCATATCGCCTTGGAGGCATCCGACCTATCCGGGCAAAACCGAGGCGAGTGCCAGTACGCCGCACAGTGCGTACAAAGGTACACGTGCAGGTCCTCAACCACCCTCGCCGACGTCCAACCAACATTCACTCGGCCGCGCTTAATAAGCTTATGAAAGTCCGTCGGGCACATTTCCACCACATGAGATTTGTTACCCCCCCAGTTCAGCAAGAGTAGTTTTAACTTTGCTCTGAGTTAGGTCAATGTCCAAGCCTGGGTTTCGTTCATTGATAGCCTGAAGTAACCTATCCGCGGCTATCTCAGGGTCGGCCCCGATAATCTTGACGTGTGGCCGCCGCTTTTCCGGAATTCTTACAGTGAAACTGGTCTTGGTGACCGCACTCTGCTCAACCGCTTTATGAAGGTTTACAATTGTTTGCCGCTCTCTGGCCAGGACCGTAACGCCAAATCGTGTCTCACGCAACGAGACCTCACCAATACCCGCCGCTGACGGCTCGATATTGGCCTTTAGTACGGTCAATACATCTTTTGCGGGCGTCCGCGACTCACCCATTGGCGTCAGAAAGGCGAGTTGTCCGTGCAAGCGCGGCTCACTCGGGATGGTCTCACGTCCGAGCGCCCCCCGCGCCGGCGACGAGGCAGCAGCCCAAGCGGAGTCCCGATCTCCCACCAAGGGAGCAGGGCCGCCTGTACGCACCACCGCGGCATAGGAGCGCGGCGGAGCCACCGCTGACGTCGCCGTCGCCAGGCGCACCCGTAGGTCCGCAGCCTCACGCCGAGCCTGGTCCAGTTGCCGGCGCAACTCCTCCACGACGCCGTCCCGGTTCGCCGCGACTGTGCTCAACTCTGCACAAATCTTGACCATGCTGTTCACTTCTGTGATAATTCGAGCTCGGATTGGATTTGATGACTTTGTTTTATCATCGAATAAAATTTTCTCAATGCGCTGTTGGTGTGCAGTTATCTCGTCCAAGCTCAAAAATTGCCTAGCATCTGGCCCCAAGTAAACCGGATGCATCCCCAGAGCTGTATCAGTGCCCACCGGCACCTCGGGAAGTACGTTGTTTATTAACACTTCCTTGCCCTGTGCACGCGTCTCCAAGTCCACGGTCACCCCTGCCAAAATCTCGTCTCCTCGCGGCGAAAATCCGTCACCATCCGAACGAGGCGAGTCCCCCGAGCCAGAAGGCCCGGCCCCGGAGGGCCCCGCATCGTCCGGCAATCGCGGCTTCTCCATTCAGCCCCAGCGCAGGCGGGTATGTACCATGGCCATTTTGTAGGGCCGCGGCCGTCGGCCAGAAAACGGCAAAAATAAACAAATTAGCCCCGTTTTCACCCGACCCATGCGTCCAATATGGTCCCTATAGGTTCAAAAGCAACCCCAAGCTAAAATTTAACTAAGAGAATCAAAAGAAACTGACCTTATGCCGAAAAATTTAGAGCCCGAAACGCAGGCCAAACCGACCATGCAGATGCACGGGCGTGTGCGCCAGGCCAGCCCAAGCAATCTCTGCGGCTTGCCTGTTTAGTTATGCCGAAGCCGTTGCTGGACCTCAGTCGTTCGAAGCGGTTATGCCGCCTACGTACGCCGATGTCAGTAGGCTCCGTCTGCAGCCCACCATGCAGCCATATCAGCAGCCGCTACGTCCATCGCGTCCTGAGCCATGGGTGGGACCCTCTTCGGCAAACCGTTGGCTTATTTCCGTTGGGCTGCCCGCCCGAGCCCGACCAAAAGTTTCATGGCGAGTCCCGGGTCCGGCCCGGGTCTGAAAGTAATCTACGTTACCCGCCCGGCCCGGTCCGCCACCCCTTCGCCTTAGACCCGAGCACGGCCCGAGACCGGAAAAGATTACCGAGCAGCATTAAACAAATAAAATAAAGAAGAGAATAAAAGGAATTTATTCTTAAGGCATAAATACATGTCATATGAAATTATTAACACCTTTTGAGCAGTCTGAACGCAAATACCAGCGCACGTAGTAGTACGAATGACCCTGCCGAGCAGTATCGCCAGCAGTTTCCAACGGCCCGACCTTGATGCGGCCCAATCAACTTCTATCGCAGCGCCGCCACAGTAGTTTTCCACGTTGGGCGCCTCACTGCACAGCATGCGCCGGCCCAGCCGCTCGTCCCTGTCAACCGTATTCTAGTACACTATAGCCGAAGCGCAGCCACGACCGGTCGTGAGCGCAGCGCATGGATGGAGTGAATGGAGAAAGAAGGCTTCTCGTTCCTCCACGGTGAAGTGTAATGCACTGCTGCTAGGCGGCTGGTTGAGAATAGGCGTGCTATCATGGATGAACGCAATGCCATATTCCAGCCGCGTGACGAATTATCTTATCTTACCGGTCATCGCCTTTTGCTTTCTGCCACTTAACTTACGTAACGGGATTATTTAAATGGGAGCAGGCAGAACTTAACAAACTCAATGTCATGATCAGGAAAGTTGTTAAAATAGCCCTAGGGATACCGAGTACCGCTACAACTGACAAGCTCATGAGTGTAGGAGTCCACAACACAATGGAAGAAATCGCTGAGGCCCAACAGCTAGCGCTACACGAAAGATTAAAAAAAAAACACGAGCTGGCAAAAAAATATTACAGACAATATGTGTACAACCTAATAGATCAAGGAGCCCAGTAGAGGCTGAAGTGGAAATAAATACTGAAGTTAGGGAGAGGATCAGTACCAACCCTTTCCCCAGTAACATGCATCCAGAATATAATGTCAAAAAGAGAAAGGCAAGAGCTAAAGCACTCTTGCAGGGGATAGAACAGCAGAACAAAATGGCAGCTATAGTTGATGCTGCCTGGGTGACAGGTAAAAGAGCCTATACGGCCATTGTATCAAATTCTCAATTGAAGGTGCAAGACGCTATCACTATTTTTACCCTGGAACCCATGGTGGCGGAACAAGTGTCAATTCCTCTCGCCATCAGGAGTATTAAGCGGGCCTTCATTTACAGTGATTCAAAAGCCGCTATAAAAAGTTTTCATAAAGGCTACGTAGCTGGAGTTGCAGCTAAACTCTGAAAACATTAGGATTAGGAGAACAGAAATCCGATGGTTTCCGGCGCATATGGGGAAAGTGGATGAGACTCGGGTAAACCTCAACGAGGTTGCGCATGACTTGGCACAAGGACTTGCTAACCGTGACAGCCATAACCGAGCCGTTCACCATCAGTCTGGGGAATATTGAGGTCATGTAATAACGTATAATGAGATTACCAAATGTTACTCTCTAGGACGAAAAGAAAGACGCTCAAAACTAAACTGGGTTCAGGCAGTCTCGCTGCGCTTATTGCAAACGGTACCACATTAACAAAATATATCCAGAGAGGGAGATTATGAAGGAATGTAATGATTGTAATGGTATCATTGAAATCAAACATATGCTCGTGGGGTGCCCCCAACTCCTCCCAGCCTCCTGGAAGAATGGACTCAACGGGAAAAAGAATACAAAGCACATTGCTTCAAGACTAACTAAGGGCTCTCCAGAGGGCCCATGTTGTACCAACAGTGCCAACGTGGTAGCGGCGCGCCTTGGCTTAAGTCGAGACTCCAGACCTCTGTAAATGAAGTTTACACACACACACACACACACACCAGTCATCGTTTTACCAATCAGCAAGTAGCGCACGCGCTTGCACCGCGCTGCAAGCATTACTTACATTGATCTGGGTAAGGAATACAAGGGCATCCTTTGGTTTGAGGCGACTTCGGTCTTTCTGGGCTTTTACATTCTGTTCGAACTGCGCAAAATATGACGGAGGAAGAAAAGGAAAATTCGCAGGAGTAGCGCTGCTAGCTTCCGGCTGCGCCGGGGCAACAGGTTTTTCAGAGTCAAGACGTGCGAGGATAACTCGCTGCACGTTACATGCACACCGCCAGAAAGTCCGAGCCCGGCCCGGGCCCGAGTCAAAATACCCGAGCCCGGTCCGGGCCCGGGTCAAAAAGCACATACTGTGCCCGAGCCCGGCCCGAGCCCATGAAAAAACCCCTCCACCCGGCCCGGCCCGCGCTTTCGGGTAAGCCCGAGCCCGTGCAGTGCTCTAGTTCAGACAACCGTCCCATATGCTTTGCGTGCAGGTCACGCCGGTGACGTTGCACGTTTTTGCAAGCGCGTGCAGCAGCCTCGAGTCGCATCACGCGTCAGGAGCCAGTCCAGCCGCCCTAATTGCGAACCACTGCCGCCTGTACCACCGACGTTACGCCCAGCTCCATCTACCCGCCGTTCACCTTCTCCACGACGTCGCTCATTGTCGCCGATGCGGCCATGTCAGGTCGCACGAGATCAGGAAAACTAGTAGTCGCAGTCGATGAGGCAAGGGCTGCGACGCTATAGAACTGTTAAAGGCCTCAGCAGAGGCCATCGAACATAATAGACGTGTTTGTAGACGGTGTTCGCGCATCTGTCGCCCTTGCGCTGCTTCAAGTGCCGTTCAATAAACATCTCTATAATATAAAGATGCGGTACCATAAATTGTTTTTCCGTATCGTAATATGGACTCTCCCAATCCCTTATATATCATTTTTCTAACCGACACATCACAAAGAGATCGTAGAGCATATATATGTAGGAACGCCGATTGGATTAGCGGCACCAGAGCCAACTGTGGACGAAGACGACGGACGTGCGAGAGTGGCGTGAGGGACGCGCGAGCTGCGGCTGGGCGCCCTGGGGCGCGGCCGGCCTAGACTGGAGCCTGCTGGCGTGGACTGCCGTCATCGAGCCGTTTCCCACATTGGCGTGGGGCCCCGGCTGCCTTCCTAGATGGACTATCGTCGTGGGGAAGGCTGACGGCGCCCGTTCCAAAGCCAGTAGCGACTCCTACCCCGGCCTGGTGCGTGACCATTTTCGCAGTACGAGCTGCACCTCTGGTGTTCGGTGACGGGCGCTTCCGCAGGTTCCTCCTCCGTCGCCTTTATCGAGCCTGGCGTGGGATCTGGTGGCGGCGTGGTCTTCTACGCGCCACTACAGCTCCCGGCGCCGCCATTAGATAAGGGCACCGCTAGCGCAGGTGACGTCATGAGCGCGATGGCACCGACACCACCTCAAGAGTTGCTCCGTCCCTCGGCATTGCAGTGCGTGGTTCTACACAGAGGGCTCGAGAGGTCGTGGAGAGCGAGGTCCAGTGTTCCGGTGTGATTTCGGGAGCTCGAGGCCAGTTGCCAACGGTAGCGGCGGCGGCACCGTTAGAGCAACGATCGGGATCATCTGCGATCATCCCCTCCAGTGACCTGAGTGCTGCGGTGCAGTGTTGTGTCTGCGGTGGCAAGGCATTCAGCGGGCGGCTGCTCCTTCCAGCGACCTGCTGCGTGTAATTCTCAGAACGAAGTCGGAGAGGAAAACCGGAACAGGTGTGCGTCAGGGGCCGGCTTGGGACCTTTAGGTTCCTGCAAGACCTCAATCTGAGGCTGCACCACCTGGTCTGTGCAATCTTCGCGACAAGTCCGTCCTGGAAGCCAGCCAGGTTTAGGGCTTGCGGGTACATGGAAGACCTTGGTGACTCGGACGTTTGCCGGCTCCGCCGAACCTCGTTCGGTGCATTAGCAGTGTACAAGGTTCGCCCACCGATAGGGGTGTCCTGGCGTCGCAGCCAGCCACCGTGGGCCAGTGCTGTCAACGCCTTCGCAGAGGGAGGGGCAGTGTGGGAACGCCGACATGATTAGCGGCATCAGAACCAACTGTGGACGAAGAAGACGACGGACGTGCGAAAGCGGTGCGAAGGACGCGCGAGCTGCGGCTGGGCGCCCTGGGACGTGGCCGGCCGAAATTGGAGCCTGCTCGCCTGGACTGCAGGATCCAGCCGTTTCCCACAATATAAGCGCACACACGGCGTAAGCGTTTAGCTATCTCTTGAATATGTAATTTCCACGACAATGTTTTGTAAATTGTGATACCAGATATTTTAAATAGGATTTAAGTTCTAAACACGGGCCTGAATAGCACGTACCGTTCTTCTCACGAAGGCATATATTTGGGAATGTTTTGAATACTTTATATGGGCCACCAAAAGAAAGTAGGCAGGTTCCACGAAAGGCAACAAATGGATTGCAGTCGCTACGGATTATACCACTCGATTTGCAATTACTCGAGCGTTGCCAACCAGCTGCGCCACAGACGTAGCCGACTTCCTACTGTAAGACGTTATCCTCCAACATGGTGCTCCACGTCACCTACACACAGATCGCGGTCGCTGCTTCCTGTCTCGTGTGGTTGACGATCTACTTCGATCATGTGCTACTCATCACAACTTCACGACCTCATATCACCCTCAAACTAATGGACTCACCGAACGCTTAAACCGTACACTAACCGACATGCTTTCCATGTACGTTTCCGATGACCACCATAATTGGGACGTTGCGCTCCCATTCGTCACATTTGCATATAACTCATCGCGTCATGAATCTGCCGGCCACTCACCCTTCTATCTTCTCTTTGGACGCCATCCCTTACTACCCTTTGACACCTTGCTCCCTTCTGACCCGGCCTCCACGTCCACGACTTCCTATGCGCAAGATGTCATCACGCGTGCGCTCGTCGCGCGCGCAGTAGCCCGCGCTCGGCTCACGTCATCGCAGACTGCACAAAAGGCCATCTACGATCGTCGACACCGGGATAATGATTTTCCACCGGGCTCTCTCGTCCTTCTCTGGCTCCCATCTCATCGTGTCGGCCTGTGTGAAAAGTTAATTTCGTGGTACGTCGGACGCTACCGCGTGCTGCGCCAGGTGACTCCTGTCACCTATGAGATATCTCCCATGGCATCCACCTCATCGACCGCCTCACCGCGAAGTGACATCGTACATGTTTCCCGCCTCAAACTTTACAACTGTGATAATCCATTTTGTCACAACAAGCACCGGGACGGTGCTTCATCGGCCGGGGATAATGTCACGAGCAATGGCAAAGACAAAGACATTGTAGTGGGGCTGGGTCAGAGGCTCTCTTGTCGGACTGAAACCTGCTGGAACCTGTGCGCTCTGTGCAGTCTTGACTAGGCAAGCGCTAGCCGTTTACGGTTAATTAAGTACTCCCCGTAACAATATTATTAAAAAACTTAGCTTTAAACCATTCCATAAAAAATGCACATTCTGTTGCATCCTGTCGGTGGGCAATATGTTTAACTTTGTATCGCAAGCGCCTTGTATAAAAACAGTTGTGAGTTCAATGGAAAACAAGTCATATCATTGACGTAAATAATAAATAACAAGGGTCCTAAAATTCAGCCCTGAGGAAGACCTGTCGAAATGTTCAACTTTGAGCTGTATAATCCACCTAGCTGGACACGTTGGGCTCGATCAGCAAAATAACTTTTGAAGAACGACATGTAGGGACCTCTGAAACTAAAATTATCGAGTTTATCTAATAATAGATTGTGATTAATAGTATCCAAGGCTTTTTGCAAATCAATAAAAAATTGTAAAGAGAATGTCATTGTTATCTATTTCATTGCAGACTAGGTCCTGAAAATCCTTTAGTAGGTTTACCGTACTTTTGCCTTTGCGGAAAACATACTGGGGTGCATTTACTACTAGATAGATGATACTTATCAAGAAATGATGTCATGCTAACATGTATCATTTTCTCCATGGTGCAAGCGATGAAGGACAAGACTGCGAATGCCGTATAAGTATTATAATTCCTTTTTGAACCTTTCTTGTGTAATGGTTTTATTACACTTATTTTCATGTACCTGAGAATTTCAGCAGTTATTACAGTTTCGTTGATAATGAAAAGTGATATAGCTTTAAGTTTGTCAAAATGCACTGTGAGATCTCTTATTCTAAGACTATCATATCATGGTGATTTTGTTATGGGCATTGTTTTGAACACATTCCACAATTCCAGCTCAGTAACAGGCATGTAAGCTGAATGAATGCTCGAAACAACTGCAGTAGCGTTTGCAATTTTCCTCCCCTGTCTACTCAAGAAGGTAACCGATTCTACAAAGTGCTTATTGAACTCAGTGGCGAAATCTACCTTGTTTTTATCTGGAAAGGCCTGTTCTAAAGTATAATGAATGCTTTTCTTGGACGGTTTTCCTATGGTGGTTTGCACTAATTTCCATGTTATTTTTACATCCCTACTGCATACCGAAAATTGATTTGGCTGGTACTGTGTTTTTGCCTATGGTTTTTTTTTTTGCTGCAATTTTATTTCAGATCAGAATCCTAGGACTCATCATCGAATCCAAGGGCAGTAACGGAGAAACCGTCAAGAGGCTAGTTACTAAAGTCACCAACGCAATAAGGCTAATGAAGAGAGTCACAAACAAACACCATGGAATGAAAGAAGCTAACTTCGTCAGACTTATACATTCCTTCGCCATACGTCACATTATAAACGTGGCGGCATACCTCAATTGGTATTTACCCGAAAAAGCTAAGATCAACGCACTCATACGAAAGGCGTACAAGCAAGCTCTCGGCCTTCCAGATAGCACCAGCACCGAGCGACTACTTCAACTGGGTGTACACAACACGTTCGAGGAGCTGAGAGAGGCTCGACAGATTGCTCAGTTGGAGAGACTAGCCGGTTCGCGCACGGGCAGGAGTATCCTCAGCAAATTAGGGATAAGCTATCACCATCAACAAGGATGTGAAGTGTAGGTTCCAAAGGTAATCAGGGAAAAGGTCCAGGTCCCCATTCTGCCCAAAAACATGCACCCCGAACTTTATCAGGGAAGGAGGGAAAGTAGAGCTAAAGCTCTACTCAAGGCATACGGTAGAGACAAGGAGGCGTTGTTCGTGGACGCAGCGGAGTACCCGAGTCACGAATCCTACGTCGCAGTAGTAATAAACTCCGACCACGAGTGCATAAGCGCATGCTCGATACGCTCTAATAACAGTGAAATTGCAGAAGAAGTAGCTATCGCTCAGGCCTTAATTTCCCCCAAATGTAGATACGTCATCAGCGACTCGCAGTCGGCCATCAGAAACTACGCGGGAGGAAGAATATCGCCTGAGGCCGCTAACATACTCCACGGGAAAGCACAGTTCATATCATCAGAGGATTTCGAAGACAGATACATCATTTGGTTCCTAGCCCACTCCTTTTTTGAGTCCCCCGCTCCCAACCTCAACGAGGAAGCCCACCGCGTCGTGCGAGGTCTCATTTACCGCGATCACGAAGAAGCTTCCCCCGAAGGAACTGGAGCGGAGACCTGGAAGGAGAGGGACAGAATGTTCAGATTCTGCGACATCACCCGCTTCTACCAAAAGTCGAAGTGCATATTCCCACCTCCAACTCCAAATTAGACAGATCTCAGGCGGTTGACCTGATGCGAATTCAAACTAGAACCTTCCCCAACCCGGTGCACCTACATCGCATCTACCCCAAATTATACCCAGATGACTTGTGCAAATTATGTAGAACAGAACACGCCACCCCAGAACGCATTCTATGGGATTGTGCACATGTTCAAGATAAAAATGCAGTCTCCCCAGAAAATCTTGGGGCGCGGTGGAAAGCCGCGCTGATCAGCTCAGACCTGTGTGAACATTTTGTATATGTATATATCTATCCGCGTGATCTGTGTGCATACGCATGCATCTCATACTTGTTATCTGATGTACTAGAATTCACTTTTCTTTCCTTCTTCGACTGTACATTGAGTGCAACTGCAATTTTGATATACTGTGCACTTCATTGTATACGTTATTGTACGAGTAAATGCTGTATGAACTGAACGGGGGCAGAGGCCCTGTCAGGCTGTTTCAGCCTGGACAGGGCCTCTGCCCCCGTTCAGTCTCTGTCTCCGCAGGAAATGCCCTGAAATAAAGTGATTTAGATTTCATTTGATTTGAAGATCAACTATGGGCCATCCAGCGAGCTCGAGAGGCGGCCGGGAGACAGAGTCTCTCTACCGCCCCTGGCGCGGCCTAGGCCCAGGCCTCAATCCGCTGGTCTCAATAAAGTAGTTTCACTCACTCACTCATTTTCTGCAGCAGGTGTAGTTTCTATGTACCGCTGTACCAGACTTGTAGACAATAAGAGCTTCCCTACAGAAACAATCATAGCGACATTTGCAGGGACGGCTCCCCCATCAGAGATAAAGGCATGGCCATTAATCTACACGGTTCAACCCTTATCTCCACGACCACTACAATTTCTCAAGTGCTGGCGGTACGGACACAGCGCTAATGCCTGTCGTTCAAGTGCTCGATGCCGATTATGCGGAGAAGAAAATGATGCCAACGATTGCACGTCTCAGGAGCAGTCATGCTGTTTATGCAATGTGAATCATGCTGCTCACTACTGCAACTGCCCTGCCTGATCAAAAGAAGTCCTGGTCATTGAAATAATTGAGAGGCGGTGGTGCTCTCGTCTAGAAGCTCTTGAAGAAGTTCAGAGCAGGACCTAGGGTTATGCCGGTGTAACAGCCTGTCAGTCACTGGGCATTGATCCGTCAATGCCCCAGGTAACAGCTGTAATAGAAAAAGCGATGGAAAAGGCATTACAAAAATTTCTACTAAATCTATCTGAACCTTTGGCTACAGTAATATCAACGCAATTGGCTGGTATATCTCAGACACTAACAAACAGTGTACAAAATATGGCCGCCTTACCTGCAACATCAACTAAATATCAGACCGCTCTTCCTTCTAACAGTGTGGATTCAGTACGTCCTTCGGCTTCCGCTCAAGTTGATCATGAATGCCATTCCGATTCAGACTCTACAGGCAATCGAGATGACTGGACACTCAAGTAGATATGGACAATCAAGTTTTTAAACGCACAAGATCGCCTAACAACAAAATGCCTGGTTCTCCTAACTCTAAAACAAAAAAGTGTGTGAAAGACTCACTTACGATGACTGACTTTCTAAAAGACAGTATCCTGGACCAAGCAATTGCGGCTGCTTGTCTACCGTCAACATAGGGTGCCTAAGGATGCTGCAGTGGAACTGCCGATAAATACTTTCTGCAACTGCAGATTTATTATATTTAATCTCCCAACAATCACCTGACGTTATAATATTGCAAGAAACTTGTTTGTCCGTTGACCAAGACTTTCATTTAAACAATTATAAGTGTTTTCGATTGGATAGACGTTCCCGAGGTGGCGGATTAGCTTTTTCATTTCGTCTAAATTCTGTCATAAAGGAAACATTTCGCATCATACCCTATCATCAGAATGTGGAATCCTAATAATAAAAATAACTGTTCCGGGTTGCGCCCCGCTCTCTATAAGTAACTCTTACTTTCCCGCTGGAGTGCAAAACGTACGCCCACTTGATGTTGCAGTAACATACTGCAAAAAAAAAAAACATAGTGCTTGCGGGTAACTTCAACTGGCATCATGTGTCATGGGGCTTCCGCACGGACCCATCTGGAAAACGCTTATGGGATTGGGCTAATGTCAACAATTTTATATGTTTAAATGCTAAAGTTGCCACTTTCCTGCGTTCGCATTCACTATCTGTCCTAGATTTGACATTTGCTAGCTCAGGCATTTCCATTTCTTCTTGGACTGTGTTTGATGCCGCCACTAGTAGTGACCACCGCCCGATTATCATTGATATTAACAACCCCCTCATTTCTTTAAATAAACATGCGCATACATTCGTACACTATTCAAAATTTAAAAATAATTTACAGTCAACTTTGTGTTCTAGGACAGATATGGATACAGATATTAAAGCGATGAGCCTTTGTGCAATTTTGAAGAGTACTATTAAAAAATCAGAATTTGTAGTATCATCAAGAAAAGAGCTCATTGATTGTCCATGGTGAAATAGTGATTGCGCACGACATTTTCGACGCCGAAAAGCTGCATGGAAGAAACTTATTTCCAATCAGTTCCCTACTAATTCGAGTAATTATAAATATGCTGCTGCTACGTTTAAAAGAACAGTTTCCTTAGCGAAGGATAATTATGATGAAAAACGGTACAACTTTTTATCGAAGAGTGATAATAAAAAGCATTATTTAGGTTTCTTCGCTCTCGTAAGGCATTTCAAGTGCCCATGAATATTGACTCAGTGGTTCTGTCACCAAAAGAATTATTAGAATCATTAAAAAGATCGCAAAAGGCTTTGAAGAGCGTTTTACAACTCAACTGCAGGTACACTTCGTAGGGGCTCTATCAGGGATGACTTTACAGAGGTATCAATCGAATGACTTCAGCACGTTATTCGGCTGCTCCCTGGCACAGCTCCGGGTCCAGATCGCCTTCCATGAGGCATGATAAAAATATTGTTTGACCTCTCCCCACGAGACCTCTCCAATATCATTAACTACTGCCTCATGAACGCATGGATTCCTCCTGACTGGAAGCTCGCAAAAATAATCCCCCTGCTCAAAAACCAGGGAGTAGGATTGGACCCAGATAATATAAGACCAATCGCATTACCCTCGAAAGTTATGAAATTAATAGAAAGCCTATTGCACATTCACATTATGAAATTTTCAACGGATAATAGGTTATTGAGTCCATGTCAGATTGGATTTAGACCCGGATGCTCGATATGGTGCGCCCATGTCGATTTAGAGGAACGCATTAAGCTTGCCCGGCACAGGGTGGCCGTATGCCGCTTTAGTGGCCCTTAATTTAGCTAAAGCCTACGTTAGTGTAGAACATGTCATACTCCTTAACGTTTTAAAAAGCATGGATTTCCCTCGATATATTATTAGTTGGATACATGAATTCTTAATGGCTAGAAAATTTTATTGTTGTCAGCGTGGCTTGGTAACACAAAAATATAGTCAAACAAGAGGAGTTCCCCAGGCATCTGTCCTTTCTCCAATTTTGTTTAACATTTTACTAAGTTCAATCCCATTGTGCGATAGTGTACAAGTAAACGTCTATGCAGACGACATAGCATTCTTTGCGTCTGTGAGTGATATTCACTCATACAGAGTACACTGCACTCATACTTGAGAACACTTGAAGCCTGGTTTGCGAATATTCGAATGTCACTCAATGTTAACAAAAGCGCCTTGATTGTGTTTCCATTGGATGTACCAATTAATATCTCCCGCCAATATCATCAGGAAATTGTGGGTCCGGCAGCGGCATGGCGAACGGTTGCTGTAGTTACGTCTTTTTCGTCTTGCAGATTGCCGCTTTCTTGGATGGTTACGACGTCGAGGGAGATGTCGAACCAGTTTGGCACCTGCGCAGTTCATCTGATTTTGATGGTGCGTCTTGCGTATTCAAGGACACGTGTGCTGCATCGATACACTACGAATGCATGTCAGCAGTATTTCTCGGTCTTCCGTCCTCGTCAAGGTGGAGCTTCCGCGCACTACGTGACTCTACTGGAACATCGACTGTACTGCCGAACTTCAAAAGGACCTGCGCGAGCGCTCTGCTCTTCAGTGGGTCCGGCAGCGGCATCAAGGTCGATCCAAATGGTCGCGAAGCTTCGGGCTAAAAGCAGTTCAGAATTAATTGTCACCGACATCAGCAAGGGTGGTTATGGGAGCAGCGATTGAAGCGCGACTATGTATGGAGGGAACAAACATTGGGAAAGAAGAAAAGCGTTTTTTAATTAAAGCAATACACAGCTAGATTCATTCAATGAAAATAAAATTCCTAATAAATTTTGTATACGCTTGGTGAGAAACGAATAACTCTATTTTACTTGATCATTATCAATAAATACCTCTTTTCAGCACCCACCGTAAGAGCGCCCACCGATAGTGGCGGACGTTCACGCCGCTATCACTTGCAATGCAATGCAGCTCTTGGAGTGGGCAGAAAGGGGCGCTCGTAAAGTTCACCTGATACAATACGCCCCCCTCACATATTGTGCTGCTTTGCTTGTCGACGTTTGTCTGAATTTGGTGACGCGTGTAGTTTCATTGTTTCTTAACCTTTTCAGTCAAAAGTATCGAGTTGCGACCGCCAGTTAATTGCTCACTTAAGTTGTTTTCGTGGGACTGCTCCGGCCGACGGGCTTGGCGTCCGACGAAAGGACATGCACTCTACGCCCAAAGCGTTCGTCAGCCTCCAAAGAAAGTATGTTCTGTGCAGCGATGCGATTTCGATACCCGCACGCCTAAACTTTTCATCTATCGCTTTCCGTACTGAAAGCTCGAAACACCCATCAAGTCCAATGGCGGGGCATTTGAATATACAGAGGCAGGCCTCCGAAAACCAATTTCGCGCCTTTGAGAATAAAATGACGTCACTTCTCTTTTTAACAGATATGGCGTCACATTATTTTTTCTTCCGCCGGAAGTATTCCCTCCTCACACAGATGGCGCTAAGCCCCATGAACCGCCGATGAACCGCCATTTTTTTAACGTATGGGCTTCTATGGAAGCTTCGCTACCAGGTGTATTTACCTTGGCGACATGGCGAACGGTTGCTGTAGTTACGTCTTTTTGGTCTTGCAGGTAGGCAATGTTTATGATTGCAAATGCTACAGAAGTGATGATCGTTGTCTCCTATTGCTGCCGGACCCTGTACGTTTTCTCTCCTTGCCGTTATGTGTGTTGCACTCCCTAAGAAAACTATTGTTTCTTTCGGGAGACATTGAGTTGAACCCCGGTCCGAATACTGAGGCAATGTTAACGGAATTGCTGGCGAGACAGGCTCGAATCCGTCAAGACATAGCTGCCCTAACGGCTAAGATATCCTCATTCGATGATTGTTTGACCAAACTCGAGTGGAATGCTTCCAGTAATAACGACGCTGTCCAGCGCCTGCAAGATCTCGAGCAGACCATAACCAGTCTAAAGAGCACAATACAAAAATTAGACATGAAGAATGACGACCTAGAAAACGGGTCACGAAGAAATAACTTGGTAATCCATAGCTTGTCCGAGGTGTCGCGAGAAACCCCGGAAAACCTTCTAGCCTCTGTCACCGACCTTCTGTCAACCAAGCTCAGTGTTCAATGCGATGTTATAGAGCGCTGTCACAGACTCGGTTCTCGTAGGTAGGACAAAGGACGACCGGTGATAATAAGGCTACTCGATTACAGGACTAAAATTGAAATATTGAAAAACTCACGTAAACTCAAGAACACTAATACATTTATTAATGAGGATTTCTCGGCGCGTGTCCGTCAGCTGCGCAGAAACCTATGGCAGAACTCGTCTGATTTAAGAAAAAGCGCGAAATCAGTTCAGCTGCGTTTCGATACCCTGATCATTGATAACGCTGTCTACAAGTGGGACGAAGTAAAACAGTGTATTCTCAAAGCACCAGCTTCTCGGCGCACTGACTGACTGCCTCCTGAAAAGCAGCTAACATTCTTGAATGTAAATGCGCGAAGCCTGGTCAACAAGGGCGTCGATTTTAATTGTCTCGTTGAATCCCATAGTCCGACTTTAATATGCGTTACGGAAACTTGGTTGCACGATGCAATAACGAACAGTGAATTTTCGCTCCCAGGCTATGCTGTGCTAAGAAAGGACAGAGTCGGTAGCCGTGGAGGTGGCGTAGCGATTTTTATTAAGACAGGCATTCATTTCTTTCTACTGCCAGACCTTCCTGATAACGAGTCACTTTGGTGTAAGGTAAAGGTTGGATCCCTGCTTGTTGCTATAGGTGCTATTTATCGTCCCCCTGATGCCACTGGTGATACCTTTTGCCTTGTCAGAAACTATATTGCACAGCATAGACTACACAATGGGAAATTAGTAGTTACAGGAGACTTCAATCTCCCACATATCGACTGGCAATCGCTAAAGCCAACTGGTCGCGATAAACAGCTTTGTGAGTCGGTTATCGACATGTCCTTGTCATTTGATCTGACACAACTTGTTGATTGCCCAACACGCGAGAATGCTATCTTAGACCTTCTTTTTGTAAACCACGACCTTGTACAGAATGGACACCATTGCGACACTGTTGAAGGCTTGTCTGATCACAAGGCAGTGATCGTGAGTGTGAATGTTACGTGCGAAGCCAGAAAACCAGTGTTTAAATACGTACCAAACTTCGACAAAGCCGACGATGCATCCATTATAAATGCGCTTGCTTCTGCGTACGATAATTTTTTGTTTTGCAGTGACCAGTGCGATGTTGACTCTTTAGTGAGCATGTTTCATGGTATTGTGCGCAGCTGTATCTCTAGACATGTTCCTAAGAAATGCATAAAACGCAATCGGCGTCATCCATGGTACAATCGCGAAATAATTCACCTGTTGCGCAGAATAAAACGAGTTCGTAAGCGTCGTCACAAAGACCATACTTTTGTCAGTCTACTAAGTACGTTGAAGACGACACTAAAAGCTAAAATGCACTAGGCGAAACACTTCTACTACAACGCGACCCTAGCAAGTAGCAACTGTTCTCAAAGATAATCCTTCGAGGTTTTGGAAAAGCATCAATCCTAATGATTCTAGCTCTTCGTCATTTATTATCGATGGTATCCCCTGTACCGAGCCTTCCAGCATCTCAGAGGCTTTCAATAATTTCTTTGAATGCGTTTTTGTCTCCGACGATGGTCTTAATCCACCTTTCAACCCTCTTGTCCTCCCAGCGCTTCCCGATATTACCATAACTGTCGAAGGTGTTGTTAATATTTTACTCAACATCAACACAACTAAAAGCTGTGGTCCAGACGATATTCCAAACACTTTTCTTAAGCGATACTCTGAGTGGAACGCACGTTACCTACCAATTATCTTTAGGAAATCACTTCTGACATCTACCGTTCCGAGCATTTGGAAAACGGCTAATGTGGTCCCAGTTTTCAAATCTGGTAAAAAGCAAATCATTTCTAACTACAGGCCAATTTCCTTGTTAAGTACTAGTTGTAAGTTACTTGAACACTTTATTCACAAACACATTGTTAGTTACTTAACAGAGAACAACGTTATCTCGGCGTGTCAACATGGTTTTCGGCCCGGTTTCTCGACAATAACACAACTTATTGAGTTTTCGCATGATATTCCTACGGTTCTAAATAGCCGAGGCCAGCTGGATGCTATATTTAAAGACTACGCTAAAGCTTTCGACTCTTGCTGTCATAGAAAACTGCTTCTCAAGCTTCGTGAGGTTATTAAAAATGACCAACTAATTACTTGGATTGCTGATTACTTGCATCACAGAAGCCAGTACGTTTCCTTTAATAAAAGTAAGTCCAATACTATTGAAGTTACATCTGGCGTGCCCCAAGGATCTGTGTTAGGCCCGCTTTTATTTATAATCTATATCAATGACGCCGTGAAGATCACTGAAAACTCGCCAGTTAAGCTGCCGTTATACGCAGACGATTGTGTATTGTATTCCGAAGTGTCGAATGCAAATGACCAGTCAGTATTAAATGAAGTTTTTTCTAAGTTTTGCGCTTGGAGCGATACTTGGCAACTAGCACCTAACCTAACAAAGACAGTCTCGATGACCTTCACAAGTAATAAACCACCTTTGCACTTTAATTATGGTTTCAGTGGGACTAAAATTGCACCTGTAGATGAATTCAAGTACCTCGGGGTAACTTTTGCTCATAGCATGAAATGGCAGAAACACATAGACTGCATCCACTCGAAGGCACTTCGCAAATTAGCATATTTAAAACGTACATTAAAAGACGCTACTAAGGATTGCAAACTAACTGCATACAAGACACTGATCAGGCCAGTTTTGGAGTATGCGTCCGTTGTCTGGTCCCCGTATTCTTCTTGTGACGCTAACAAATTGGAATCTCTGCAAAACA
Organism: Dermacentor silvarum; assembly: GCF_013339745.2. Lineage (NCBI taxonomy): Eukaryota > Metazoa > Arthropoda > Arachnida > Ixodida > Ixodidae > Dermacentor > Dermacentor silvarum. The sequence goes on from NC_051156.1 coordinate 70,326,797, forward strand.
AAGCGATAAGATATATTTAAAACAGATATGACCACCATTTTTCACCCTCTTCACATGCCCATGACCTATCGCTTGACACACTCGCACACAGACGCACGTGTGAGCGTCTTATCACTTCGCATAAAATCATACACGGGTCGTCGGTTATTGCGGCATCGGTTTCATTTGTGAAGTGTCCTGCGCGTGCAACTCGAAGCACTCACCCCCTTAACCTTGTTCCATTTCAATAACGCTTGAACACTTCTAAATTTTCATTTTTCCCGTCAACAGTCGATCTCTGGAATGGCCTTGACGGCTCACTTCGACAGTTACCTCCCGCACAATTCGCGAAAGAAATCTACCACATCTCTCATTAGTTCTAAAATCTGCTGGTGTACTCTTTATTTTTGGTAGCTTTGAATACTTGCCTTTCTTTACCCGCAATATTGTTTGTACTGACCATGCACACATGTAACATGCTCTACTGATTGTATGCTATATAATGTTTGATTTTGCCTATTTAGGCTACATATGTACCCACCCCTGCAATGTCTCACACTGAGACTGCAGTATTTGTAAGTAAAAATAAATAAAAAATAAAATAAAAAATTATTCCGCAAGTTGACTTTATCAAATATATCGGTGTAATATACGCCACAAACCTGAGATGGCGAAATCACATTGATCATGGTAAATCTAGGGCGACACGCACCGTTGGCATGATAAGCAAACTTGGCCGACATTGCTCTGGGCTACGCAGAGACACTTTAATGATGATTTATCGCATGTACGTTCGTCCGATATTGGAATTTGGGTGCGTGCTATTCTCTGGTCGGCCAGCGTACAAAATTAAACCCCTGGTTCTTCTAGAGCGGGAGGCAATTCGGAATTGTCTCGGTTTGCCAAAATTTGTAGCTAACAATGTTTTATATCAAGAAGGACGACTGCCTACACTTCCTGCAGATTCCGCATTTTAACAGTAAAACATATTTAAACATTTATGCATTTTCTTTGAGAAGATCACAATTTGTATTTACTATTGAAATGACGGCATTTTTCGATGAGCATTGGTCCCGCCTACTTCGACCTCAAGTTTTGTTTGTACAAGCTGAGCTCTATCTATTAAATCTTAATATACACGAGATCACTTGCTCAGAGAAACCCTTGCCTAATATAATGATAGAATTTGACGATATATTTCCATCGAATGCCAAACTCCGGCCCGCTACATACTTTAACGGCATGTTACATGATCATGAATAGATTATGTGATCGCGACTGACGCGTCAATGAGTGAAGAGAAAGCGGGTGTGGGTATTTTCTCCGAGTGAATATCCTGGTCTTATGCATTACGCCTTCCGGATTTCGCACCCATATTTTTGGCTGATCTAGCAGCGATTATCTTAGCTCTGCGGAAACTTCCTTCAAATTACTCAGCAGTGGTTATACTGACTGATTCACTGTCAGTATGCACATCGCTCACTTCATCTGCAGACACTACTGTAGCCAATACCTTAAAATTGTTAACCCCTCCCAAATTAAGTCCGGTACGATTGGTATGGGTTCCAGGCTATCGTGGTATATTCTTAAATGAAATGGATGACACACTTGCGTGGATATCTCTTGATGGACCAGTTATGTCTGTCATGCCTAATTCTGCTTATGTCACTGCGGCTAGATTTAGAAATTTTCCCTATTACAAGATTCTACGAAACTGAAAATTCAAACGTCGGAATTGAATGACTTGTCCTTTTCGTGGGAGAATAAATGGTGCCCCACACGTAAATTAGAAATCTCCATAACAAAATTACACTGCCTAATCCCATCATTAAATGTTTACCTATGCAGGTCCGGTCTGGCACCGTCCCCTCTGTGTCCTACCTGCCAGGAACCCGAAAACATTGATCACTTTCTATGATTTTATCGTCGCTTTAGGAATCAGAGGAATAAATTCGAATTTTCATTCCGTAAATTGGATATTTCTCTAACTACACAAAATACCCTCTCTATCGGGGCTTCTTCAATGGGCTTTAGCCACAGGAACATCTGCGTGGCCCTCTGTGACTATATCTCTGACACAAAAAGACTACCCAGTTAATTCTCGAAATAAATAATTGGATAACTCATCAAATCGCGAATTGTTGTTTCGAAATTATTCTAATACCACAAAATGTTTTTTGCTGTTTATATACAATTACAAAGATTTTAATACTGTCTCTACCCTGTAAATCTCTTTCAAAATTATTATAAACGCTTTACTTGACCCTGATTTACTTTTCCGAGGATTTTTTTTTCTGTCTCTGCCCTCCCTTTAACCTTTAACCACTGGCTTCTTGGCCAATCCCCCGTAGTGGGTAAGGGCCACGGATGAGGATCAACCAAGCAAGCAAGAAGCGCGCGAAAAACAAAAAATACTGCCGTGTTCGCCGTGCAGGGGCGATGACGAAGTGGTGTGATCGTGTGATCGTGTGGCGCGTGGTGCGTGCGAGTGTTCTGAGCTGCTCGGCGTTGAAGGCCAGCCGGTTCTCGCTGGACGCCCGGTCCAGAGAACCCAGATCGCCCACTACGGCATCCTCGGACGCAAAGGACCTGTGTTGCTGCTGGAAAACCGGTCCAGGGAGCCAGGCGAACGGGGTAAGTCGTTCTCGGATGCCAGTGACCTGCGTTCCTGCTAGGCAACCGGTCCAGGGAGCAAGGCGAGCGGAGCGACAGAGAGCCAGGCGAGCGCGGCAACCGTTCTAGAGAGCCAGGCGAGCGGGGCAACCGGTCCAGGGAGCCCCAAGGTTCTGTGTGCCTGCTGGACAACCGGTCCAGGGAGCCAGGCGAGGTGGTCGCTTTCCCGTGCCACTGCCACGACCAGCCTGCTGCCGGAGGCGAGAGCAGTAGCGAGAGCTGTTGCATGGCTACCACGGCTGTGTCTGCTACCGCCGATGCTGCAGCTGCAGATGCCGTGCTGCCGTGGGTAGGTCCATGGTGACACCGCCCAGCCGTCAGCCGACCCTTCGGGACCGACATCGGCCTCTACGCGTCAACGGGCGCCGCGCAAAGGGAACGCGCGGCGAGAGACGTTATATTATATAACAGGACACTCTAGTAGCAGCTTCGGGACTGCATGCGTTAACATAACTTAAGTACATGTCCATCGTGAAGTCTGTACGTCTTTGTGTTGTTAATATTGTGAGCAAAATATTCATCCTTCATCCTCTTCACCTGTACATAATCATCATCACTGTGCGCGTCGTCTTCGTTCAGCGCGTGGCTCAGCCGAATAAAGGCGACGAGACTACAGCTGTGCTGCTGCCTTACAAAGTGGTGAAGATTGCTTTCGATCCCCTAGACCTCTACGACGTCGAATTCCACTGGAACTTCGTTCGGGTCGCCGTTTGCTCCGCCTGTACACTTCCATGACCCAAGGCATCACCCCCACTGCCCCCCAACCAGCCGCCTCCATTTGGACCGTTACCGCCCGCAGCATGACCTCACTATATTCTCTGGTCTCCCGCGCGACGACGTCGAGGACTGGCTGGAGAACTATGACCGAGTGAGTGAGTACAACCACTGGGACGACACTCAAAAACTTCGCCACGTCGCCTTCTACCTGTCCCATGTCGCGAAGACGTGGTTCTTTAACCATGAGAGCGCCTTGCCCGATTGGACCACCTTCCAGCACCAAGTCCGGAAGATCTTCGGAACGCCATCCATCCGTTCTGAAGTTTCAAAGCGGCAGCTCGATGCGTGCATGCAACAACCAGGGGATACGTACACTTCGTACATTGAAGACGTCCTTTCCCTTTGCCGCCGCGTCGACGCGGCAATGAGCGAGACCGATCGCCTTCGACACATTTTAAAAGGCATTGGACACGTTGCGTCTAACGCACTGGCAGTTAAAAAAACCCACCACCGTAGACGATGTCATCGCGACCTGCCAGAATCTGGATACACTACAAGCCATCCGGTTACACCCAGACGTCTCTGACACGCGACCTTCTTCGGAGGCCGATTTGCGCACGTTGATTCGGGCTCTGATCCGCGAAGAGCTTCAAGCACAAGGCCTGTCGTGATCTGCTGTTCCTCCAGCTCACGCTACGTCCACTGGGCTACGAGACATCATCAAAGACGAGCTGTCTTCCTTGGTTTCCGCTGTACGCCCTGACCCTCCGACGCCGCCAAATCCGCCACTCACGTACGCCCAAGTTGCTGCCATGCAACCTTCCGTCGCTCAGCGTGCCCTTCCGGTTCCTCAGAACGACGTCGCAGCCTTTACACCCCCGTGCACCAGTACATGCATTTTACGCCCCCTGGCGCTCCTCCCGCCCAATGTGTTATTATTGTGGCATTCGAGGCCACATCTCGCGGTTTTCTCGAAAGCGCCAGCAGGACGAACGCCGCGGCTACGATGCTTACGAGAGGGACCTGGTGTCCTTTCCGAGCCAATACCAGCGCCGCCCTTCAACACATTCCTTCTCCCCACCCGCTCCACCCGACACTCCTCGAAACTACCGTCCAGAACGCCGCCGCTCTCCTTCCCCTCTCCGACGCTCAACATCGCCACTCCAGCCAGTCACCCATACCGACTACCACTCGGAAAACTAGATGGTGCAGGTTTTGGAGGGAAAGCTGCATCGCTCGGACAAACAACACCTCCTGAGAGCCCGGCCAATTTGTTATTGGTGTATGCTGAAGGTGTGCCTGTTCGAACATTAGTTGATGCGGGAGCCGCTATTTCTATTATTCAGGCCGATTTGTGCTCTCATCTACGCAAGGTCACTACACCTTACCATGGCATTCCTTTACGTAGCGCGAATAACCTTACGATACGGCCATCGACACAGTGTACCGTTCGAGTTTTTATTGATGGGATTCGCCACCGTATTCCGTTCGCAGTGTTGACTTCCTGCGCTTATATCCTCATTCTTGGTTGGGACTTTCTTTCTGCCGCTGCCGCTTTCATCTCTTGCCGACAACGCCTTGTCCACATGCGCGAGACCGATGACACCGGCAAGGGGACTCAGTCCCGCCACCATCTGCGAACCGTAGCCGATTGTGTGGTGCCACCTGGCCACGAGCAACTTCTTGTGATTCCTTCCGACGTAATTGACAATGGCGATGTTCTAGTCGCCCCATCAGCCCGTTGCCTCTCCGAAGGAATTGCACTAGCGTCGAGCCTGTTCGATTCATCAACGGCACGGCCCTTCTCACAGTACTCAATGTCACAAATGAGCCGATTTTGCTGCCCAAAGGTGCTGTCGTGGTTTGCGGTGTGGACCCACAGCCTGTCTCGGTGATGGCTTCGAGTACTGGTACTGCAGAACCACGCCCACCTGCAGTTGCTGCTCCTGCTACTGCTCTCGCGCACGCAATCAGTACGGATCTTACTCCGCAGCAAGCACATCAACTACTGGCCTTGTTGTCGAAACATAAATCATCCTTCGGCGTACACTCACCTCTCTTGGGACAGACTTCAGCGGCAACTCATCGCATACACGTCGATGGAAGTTCTATTGTCCGCCGTCGACCATATCGCGTTTCTTCCGCCGAACGCGAGCTAATCGACAAGCACGTTGTCTACATGCTCGAGCGAAATATCATCCGCCCCTCCGCCAGCCCTTGGTCGTCAGCCGTCGTTTTGGTGCGCAAGAAAGATGGCTCACTCCGATTTTGTGTTGATTACCGTGCCTTGAGCAAAATAACCCGAAAAGACGTATATCTAGCTTTGCCTCGCATTGACGACGCCTTAGATTCATTGCAAGGCGGGGAATACTTTTCCAGTCTGGACTTACGCTCGGGTTATTGGCAAATTCCGATGCATGAGGCCGACAAGGAAAAAACTGCCTTTGCAACACCTGATGGACTGTACGAATTTAACGTCATGCCTTTTGGCCTCCGCAATGCACCAGCAACCTTCTGTAGTGAAGAAGAAGAACAGGGAGCAAGCAGTAGTGGGGCGCTCTCATAGATGTAGGGCGCGAGCGCAGATCACGAGCTCTTGGCGTTGAGACCGTTGCTCTCTGGCGACTGAACTGGTTTTTCGCCTGCCGCTTGCCGTCAGTAAATCTCCTTATCAAAGTGGTGGAGGTGCTGGGTACCCCCTTCAAACCTGGAACTCCGAAGCCGGACGTTGCCCACCACTGCTCCGACAATGCCTGATGACGCCACCCAGCAAGACGCGGCCCAAGCTCCATCGGTCATCGTGTCAAGCGCGCTGCGTCAGCGCGATCCCGCTTTCTTTAGCGGCACCGATGACTATGACGTAGAAGATTGGCTAACGTCGTTTGAAAGGGTGAGCGCGCACAACAAGTGGGACGACGCTACAAAACTACGCAGCGTCCTGTTCTACCTAACACACGTCGCAAACCTCTGGTTTCGTAACCATGAGTCAGACTTCGCCAATTGGACGGCTTTCAAGACGAGCTTCGCGGAAGTGTTCGGTCGCCCCGCAGTGCGCAAGCTTCGCGCTGAACAGCGTCTACGCGGACGTGCGCAGCAGCAGGGCGAGAACTTCACGAGCTATATTGAAGACGTCATTGACTTGTGCAAGCGCGTGAATCCTTCTATGATTGAGCAAGACAGGATAAAGCACATCATGAAAGGCATAGACGACGACGCCTTTCAGATGTTGCTGGCCAAGGACCCACGCACCGTGTCTGAACTCGTGACCTTGTGCCAGAGCTTCGACGAACTACGTAAGCAGCGCGTCCTAGCTCGGCGGCAGACGTCAACAGACGATTCCCTCGCTGCGTTGACCATCGGCGGCGACCACACGGCGCTCCTGTCACAGATTAAGGAGCTTGTGCGTGAGGAAGTTGCTCGACAGCTTTCATTTTTTCCGACCACGCAAGTGCCTACGCCTAGGCTGACTCCAACCATCCGACAAGTGATACAGGAGCAGGTCACCGAGGCTTTGCCGTCTGCCTTTCAGCCGACTGGTGTCACCGCGCCGCTATCATTTGTGGTGCCGTCTGCTGCTCCTCCGGCTCCTGTTGCCGCGCCTCTGACGTACGCGGATGCCGTCATGAAGCCACGTCCTCAACCAGTACTAACCCCTCAACCACCAATTCGACCACCAGCGACGGTGCTTTTCGGGGCGCAGCCACAGTACGCAAATCCTTGGCGCACTGCAGACAACCGCCCGATCTGCTATGCTTGCGGAATTCCGGGTCATGTTGCGCGATTCTGTCGCCGACGCTTCGCGGCGACCACGAGTACGCCGAGATATCCAGACTACTCCTTCCGACCTCCCTATCGCACCCAGCCAGAACGAGAGCCTGAAACATGCGCCCGTGATCACCAGCCCACTTCCGATGCCCAACCTTTTGCTGCTCGTCGGTCCCCCTCACCGCGCCGCCGTTCTCTTTCGCCTATGCGTCGTCGGTACAACACTGGTGAGGCGGAAAACTGACTACCGCAGCTTCTGAGGCACGAGCTGCGCCGTCGTCAACCTGTCTAAGTCCTCGCTTGTCCCCCGCCAATGTTATTGAAGTGTTTGTTGACGGTGTACGAACTCTTGCGCTTGTGGACACCGGCGCCGCTATTTCTGTGATGAGCCATACGTTTTGCCGTTCTATCCGTAAAGTGACGACGCCACCTTCAGGATTTTCTCTCCGTACTGCGAGCGCACAATATATTCAACCCGTTGCAGCATGTACGGCCAGGGTGCTCATACAAGACGTGATCTACAGCGTTGAGTTCCTTGTGCTGGCCTCGTGTTCCCATGACCTGATCCTCGGGTGGGATTTTTTGTCCCGTAACCACGCTGTTATCGACTGCGCTCGTGCTCAGGTAGAGTTCGCTGTGTTTCCCGAGACGCCTTCCACCCATGTGGCCGGTCCTGGGGATAGAAAGCTTGTCGTCACCGCCGCTATTGACCTGCCACCTCAGAGTGCCGTCATTGTTCCCGTTTCCTGTGCCGCCCTTTCCGACGCCACCGTTCTGTTCACGCCATCTGACTTGTTTTGTCGCCGCCACAATACGTCACTGCCTTTTGCCATCCTCGCGCTTCATCAGGAGAATACCGGACTACTTGTTTGCAACCCCAATTCAGGCCCTCTGACTTTGCACCGAAATGAAACGCTTGGCCACGTTCAGCCTGTAGACGCTGCTGTTATTGTACCCCTTGACCCCTCTGTGCCTGAGACTCAGCATCCGCTGAACGCCCTGACCCCTCACCTTGCGTCCGACGCCGTGCTCTCGGAATCTTTTCACCGTTCCATCGACAGCGACCTCGATCCGGCTGCACGGACGCAGCTTCTTGCCCTTCTACACGAGTTCCGCACTTCGTTTGACTTACCGCAAGCGTCCCTAGGCCGAACTAATGCGGTTGTTCACACGATTGACACTGGGCCTCACGCTCCTTTGCGACAGCGCCCCTACCGTGTGTCACCTGCGGAACGTCGTGTCATTACGGAGCAGGTTGACGACATGCTTCAGCGCGGAGTCATTACGCCTTCTTGCAGCCCCTGGTCCTCTCCTGTTGTGCTGGTCAAAAAGAAAGATGGCTCTATTAGATTCTGTGTGGACTACCGACGCCTCAACAAGATTACTCGCAAAGACGTCTATCCTCTTCCTCGAATAGACGACGCCCTCGATTGCCTTCAAGGTGCCGAATTTTTTTCTTCCCTCGACTTGCGATCGGGATATTGGCAGGTCCCTATGGCGGCGTGTGATCGTCCGAAGACGGCGTTCGTCACACCGGATGGCCTGTATGAATTTACCGTGATGCCTTTCGGACTTTGTAATGCCCCCGCAACATTCGAACGGATGATGGACGGCATTTTACGCGGTCTGAAATGGAAGATATGTCTGTGCTATCTGGATGACGTCGTCGTGTTCTCTCCCGATTTCGCTACACATCTCTCTCGTTTACGCACAATTCTCCGCTGCCTTACAAACGCACGCCTTCAACTCAACCTGAAGAAATGTCACTTTGGGGCTCGCCGGCTAACCATACTCGGCCACGTCGTCTCCAAAGATGGCATTCTCCCTGACCCGGAAAAACTACGTGCTGTTGCCGAGTTTCCGAAGCCTTCTACCCTCAAAGAACTTCGAAGCTTTGTCGGCTTGGCCTCCTATTTTCGTCGCTTCGTCCGAAATTTCGCCTCCATCATCGCACCGCTTACGAAGCTCCTCGCCGGCCCCAGCGACCTTTCCCACTGGACACCGGCCTGTGACGACGCATTTGCGACACTGCGCCGCCTACTTACTTCGCCCCCCGTGCTACGCCATTATGACCCTTCTGCGCCAACCGAAATACATACTGACGCCAGTGGTATCGGTCTTGGTGCAGTTCTCGCGCAACGCAAGCCCGGCTTCCCTGAGTATGTTGTGGCCTATGCAAGCCGCGCCCTCACCAAGGCGGAAGCGAATTATTCGGTCACCGAAAAAGAGTGCCTCGCGATTGTATGGGCGTTAGGAAAATTCCGCCCCTATTTGTACGGCAGGCCTTTCGACGTTGTAACCGACCATCATGCCCTCTGCTGGCTGGCTTCCCTCAAAGATCCCTCTGGTCGTCTCGGTCGATGGGCTCTTCGTATTCAAGAATTTGACATTCACGTCGTTTACCGATCCGGGCGCAAGCATTCTGACGCGGATGCGCTCTCTCGTTCACCCGTCAAATCCGAAGCAGGGCCTCCTTCAGCGGTAGACTTTTCCCTGGACGCTCTGACCATCACCGACATGCCTTCGGAACAGCGCAAGGACCCATGGATCGCGTCCCTCTTGAAATTTCTCTGCGCCTCTTCACCCGCTAGCCAACCCCGTGCCCTTCGTCGACAAGCCAAGCATTTCGCAATACGCGATTCACTTTTGTACCGCCGCAACTACCTGGAGGACGGACGTAAATGGCTGCTGGTCATACCCAAGCACTTACGAGCCGATGTGTGTGCATACTTCCATGCAGATCCGCAACATGCCCATGCTGGCGGGCTGAAAACGTATCAACGGCTCCGCCAATGCTACTACTGGCGTGGGATGTACACATTTGTCCGTAAATATATACGGTCTTGTTCCGCATGTCAACAACGAAAGACGTTTAACCATACACCCGGTCAGCTGCAGCCTTTACCATGTCCTGCCCGCCCTTTTGAACGCATTGGAATCGACCTTTATGGACCGCTTCCATGCTCTGTTGCTGGCAATCGCTGGATAATTGTCGCGGTGGACCATCTGACGCGATACGCAGAAACCGCTCCACTCCCTGCGGCTGGTGCTCGTGACGTCGCTTCCTTCATATTGCGCCATTTCATACTCCGTCATGGAGCCCCACGGGAACTGCTGAGCGACAGAGGCCGTGTGTTTTTGTCCAACGTGATACAAGAGCTCCTCCGCTCTTGTCGTATTATTCATCGCACATCAACTGCCTACCATCCTCAAACGAATGGGCTCACGGAACGTTTCAACCGCACGCTCGGTGACATGCTGTCGATGTACATTGATTCTGATCATTCCAATTGGGACGTCGTTCTCCCCTTCGTGACTTATGCGTATAACACCGCGACGCAGTCTACGACGGGCTTTTCACCATTCTTTCTTTTATATGGCCGTGAACCATCCTCCACGCTTGACACAATTTTACCGTACCGCCCGGACGCCTCCGAATTCAGTGCAATTTCTGACGTCGCCCAGCATGCCGAGGAGTGTCGTCAGCTGGCCCGCTCGTTCACGTCCGACAGCCAAGCCCTCCAGAAAGATCGCCGCGACACCGATGAGCATGTGCTGAGTTTTGCCGTTGGATCCCTCGTCTGGCTCCGCATACCTTTCAACTCTCCTGGCCTCACCCCCAAGTTTGCTGCCAAGTACCACGGGCCATACCGCGTCATCGAGCGCAGGTCTCCCGTCACTTATGTCATTGAGCCGGTCAACCCCTCCTCGGACAAGCGCCGTCTCGGTCGCGACACGGTCCACGTCAGCCGCCTCAAGCCGCATCACGACCCTCTCATCCTTGCGTCCCCTTGAGTCGCCAGGATGGCTCCCCTTCGCCGCCGGGGTTATTGTAGTGAAGAAGAAGAACAGGGAGCAAGCAGTAGTGGGGCGCTCTCATAGATGTAGGGCGCGAGCGCAGATCACGAGCTCTTGGCGTTGAGACCGTTGCTCTCTGGCGACTGAACTGGTTTTTCGCCTGCCGCTTGCCGTCAGTAAATCTCCTTATCACTTCGAACGAATGATGGACTCTGTTCTGCGGGGCTTAAGTGGAAGTGTTGTTTGTGCTACCTTGACGACATAGTCATATTCTCTTCAACCTTCCAACTCCACTTTCAGCGCGCAGATGAAGTTCTGACGTGTCTCTCTGCTGCTGGTCTTCAGCTGAATACCATAAAGTGCCACCTTGCCAGCAAGACTATTAAAGTACTGGGCCACCTCGTAAGCAAAGACGGCATTCGGCCTGACCCCGAAAAGATTACCGCCCTCCTCCGCTTTCCGAGGCCCCAACGCTCCAAGGAACTTCGCAGCTTTCCTGGCCTGGCTTCTTACTTCCGGCGCTTCATACGTGACTTCGCTACCATCGCGGCTCCACTTGACCGACTCCTTCCTTCAGGAACTCCATACGTATGATCAGACGAGTGCCAAGCGGCTTTTGACACTTTAAAGCGTGCCCTCACGTCTGAGCCAGTGCTTTGTCATTTCGATGAGTCCGCACCCACTCTACTTCAAACTGACGCCAGCGGCGATGGAATCGGCCCTGTTCTTTTGCAACGACAACGTTTTGAGGAACGCGTGGTTGCATACGCAAGTCGGACGCTAACATCGGTCGATAAAAATTATACAATCACTGATCAGGAGTGTCTCGCCATTGTTTGGGCCATCCAAAAATTCCGAACGTATTTACACGGCCGCCACATTACGGTCGTGACCGACCACCACGCCTTATGCTGGTTGTCGACGTTAAAGAATTTATTTGGCCGTTTAGGTCGCTGGATACTTCGTCTGCAAGAATATGACTTCCATGTCCCGTACAAATCCGGCAAGAAACACAACGATGCAGATGCTCTCAGCCGCTGTCCGTTACCACCGCAATACGACGTTCCTGGCCTGCCTCCATCCGTCACCGAGGCAGGAAACGCGTCCTCTGCAGTTCTTTCACTCGCCGCTCTCAACGGTCTTCCTTCTTTCCATCCTGAGACGTTCGCGTCCCACCAACGTGACGACGCTTACTGCCACTCAATTATGGAACGCCTTCACGGCTCATCTCGTCCTCCTAACGCGCGAGCCCGTCGCCAGTTACAGAACTTCAAGTGTGCAAACTCAATCCTCTACCGGTATGTCTTCCACCCCGAAGGACAGCGTTGGGTTCCTGTCACTCCTCGATCACTCAGGGAACAGATATTTAAGACATTTCACGATGATCCCACGGCTGGACATCTCGGCTTTCACAAGACATATGAACGCATCCGCAGTAGTTTTTCCTGGCCTGGACTTGCCACTTGCGTAGCAAAATACGTCGCTTCTTGCTCGCTCTGCCAGCACCGCAAACGGCCAACTTCACCTCTGGCTGGACTGCTGCAACCTCTTCACTGTCCTGACGCTCCATTCGCAGTGATCGGGATTGACCTCTACGGACCGCTGCCACTATCACCTAGCGGCAAGAGATGGGTCGTCACTGCAGTTGACCACTTGACCAGGTACGCCGAAACAGCTGCGCTACCTTCAGGATCCGCGGAGGAGATTGCGACTTTCTTCTTGGAAGCCATCATTCTACGACATGGAGCGCCACGCGTCCTTTTGACCATGGCAAGGCGTTTCTGTCGAAGCTACTCGAGGACGCCCTCCGCACATGCAACACCATTCATAAGGCGACTACCAGCTACCATCCTCAGACTAATGGCCTCACAGAGCGCTTACATCGAACTCTCTCTGACATGATCTCCATGTACATCAACGCTAACCACACCAACTGGGATACCATCCTGCCATTCGTGACTTTTGCTACAACACCGCTGCACAGCGCACTACTGGCTACTCACCATTCTTTCTAGTTTACGGGCGTCAACCGACCTCTCTCCTCGACGTCTCTTTTTTTTGATGCCCCCGTGAACTCGTCGGCGTCAGTGAGTGAGCAGTTAATATCTCGCCTTGCCGCGTGTCGCCATCGCGCCCGCCTCAACACCGAGGCAAGTCAACAGAATAGGAAGACTCGCTACGATGCATTTCACCGCGTCGTTCTGTTCAGCCCCGGCGATGAAGTGTTATTGTGGACACCCACTCGAGTTCCTGGCCTGTGCGAGAAGTTTCAGTCGCGTTTTATAGGGCCCTACACTGTTGTAGAGCAAACTTCGCCAGTGAACTACCGCGTCACTCCCGCTGCCACGCCTTCCGATGGCCGCTACCGTGGCACACGAATTGTCCACGTTTCGCACCTAAAGCCATTCCAACGACGTGCCGCATCGCTATAACCAGCGGCCAGGTTGGCTGCTTCCGCGCGAGGGGGTAATTAGTGTGAGCAAAATATTCATCCTTCATCTTCTTCACCTGTAGATAATCATCATCACTGTGCGCGTCGTCTTCGTTCAGCGCGTGGCTCAGCCGAATAAAGGCGACGAGACAACAGCTGTGCTGCTGCCTTACAATATATATTCTGTGTTTGTGTGCACTCGAGTGGTCGATTGCGTTCCTTGGTCAGTGGTCCTGGGCCCAAACCTCATTAAATTCCATCACAATCTAACATTACATTTTTTTTCATCAGAATCTTGGCGAGCTTGCCAGGATTCCGTGCTTAAATTCATCGAAGGAAATTATCCTCCCTCGAGTGCACGCTCACAGAAAACTAAACGATGGATACCGAAAGATTAGCCACTATTGGATCACAGCTAGGATGGTGAGGTGTGGAATTGCGTACGTGCATTGAGAACGAACAGGCAAAACAAAGAGCGGAACGAGCTGCGGAGAGAGAAGCAAGTAAGAAAGCAGACGGAAGAACTTGACAAATTCTTGAGCTCAAATTGGAGCTCCAAGAAGGAGCTCCGAGTGAATCCGCAAGAATCAGCACTGATTCGATGCCTCTTCCGAGTGCCGCCTCTTCAGTTCTCAACCCGCAAAAATTGCTTCCATTGTTTGATGAGCGACGCGATGATTTGCATGCCTACTTGCAAAGGTTCGAGGGCGTGGCAACAAGACAAGATTGACCACAAGAAAAGTGGGCATTAGCTGTGAGCATGTGTTTGAGTGGTGAAGCGCTAACACTAATTGGACGAATGACTGCCGCTGATTCATTAGACTATGAGAAAGTAAAGAAAGCTTTGCTGCAGAGGTTTCGATTCACTGCGTAAGGTTGACACGAGAAATTTCGCAAGGCAAGGGCAGAGGATGGAGAAACCGGGAGACAGCGGCTAGGCTTTCAGGGTACTTCGACCACTGGATTGACATGGCTAACGTGTCCAGAACGTTCGACAGCCTTGGAGACCACATGGTCGCCGAACAGTTTATCCGGTGTTGCCATCCAAAGCTTACTATATTCGTAAAAGAACGAGAATGCAAGTCACTGCAAGCGCTAGCTGATGCGGCTGATCGGTTCCTTGAAGCTCAGAACCTATCGAATCCCGGGAAGATTCCGGAGGACGCAAACGACGTCACTAGGAATCCCACCGACGCTCTAAGAAAACAACCACCAATGTGTATGCTTTTCAAGTGCCTGGGGCATCGAGCGCATGAATTTCGCCGCCCAACTAAAGAAGTGACGAAGTGCAAGTTTTGTGGGAAGATTGGTCACAAGAGCGACGAAGGCTGGAGCACGAAGGTGCATAAAGAGAAAAGTTCAGCCTGCGCGATCAACGAGAACCGCTGTGATTTTTCTTTGTGTCACCCAACTGGAAAACACAAGAAAGTGAAAAGTCATGACACTTTTGATAAAAAACAGGATGAAAGAAAACCCATTTTTGGTGGAAGGAATGCCAGTAGTTGAAGGGCAAGTGCTCGGTCGAACAATTAGGGTTCTTCGTGATACGGGTAGCAATACTGCAATTATCCGAAGAGACTTCGTTCCCGAACAGCGTTTGACCGGAAACAGTAGCAGAGTCCTGCTTATTGATGACTCTGTAATAGATGTACCAGAGGCCAAACTCCACGTAAATACACCGTACTTTACTGGAGAAATCACAGCTTTATGTATGGACAAGCCGCTTTATGATCTTGTGCTCGGAAACCTACCGGGTGTCAGATGGCCTCACGAGCCAGATATTAACTGGAAGCACGCTTCAGTCGACCAAATAGACACTGCGTCGCTAAACTCTAGTGCGCAAGTGATACCTATGGAACACCCTCACTGTGTTTCCGCCATGGTCAAGCCACAAGAGGATAAGATGACTCCATTGTGTGTACCAAAGATGAAGTGGTGCGACGTTACCAAAGAACAATTTGCAGTAGAACAGCACACAGACAAAACGTTGAAATGTCTGTTTGCTAAAGTCGACAGAAAGTTCAAGTCACCAAAAGGCCACTGCTGGTCGCTCCTTGAAAAAGGTGGGCTTCTCTACCGACAGTACTGTCTTGCTACCGGCAGGACATTTAACCAGCTCGTCGTGCCGAAGGTGTTTAGAAGACCTATCGTTGAAGTCGCACATGAAGATCTTTGGCCGGACATCAAGGCATTCGGAGCACGACAGATCGAGTCTTGGCGGATTTTTATTGGCCGGATCCGCATGGCGACGTGAAACGTTTCGTAAAGTCCTGCGATAAGTGCCAGCGAACAACACCAAAAGGGAAAATTGGTGTTGCACCTCTGGGCAACATGACTATCATACGTACACGTTTTGAGCGCGTTGCGGTAAATTTAATCGGTCCTTTCTCACCGAAATGGGACCGTGGCAACCGTTATATTCTCACCCTCATTGATTTTGCCACACGATATGCGGATGCCATTGCTCTCCCCGCCATTGATGCTGTGCACGTGGCAGAGGGAATGATTGAGATTTTCTCTCGCTTTGGTCTACCGAAAGAGATTATAAGCGACCAAGGAAAAAGTTTCACATCGGAACTAACGGAAGAGGTGGGCCGTCTACTCGCCATCAGGTTTCTTCGAACAACTCCCTATCATGCCATGGCGAATGGGCTCGTTTAGAAGTTCAACGGAATCCTGAAGACCATGCTGAAGAGGATATGCCAGAACAAATCTCGATCCTGGGACAGGTACCTTGCTCCACTGCTATTCGCCTGTAGAGAGGTGCCGCAAGCAAGCATGGGCTTCTCGCCTTTTCAGTTGATTTATAGTCGACACGTACGAGCACCACTGACGGTGCTCAAGGAGCTGTGTACCGATGGAGATATCGACGGCGAAACTCGTACAACCTACACCTGTCTTGTCGATCTTCGAAATCGCCTTGAGAAGACATGCAAACGCGCCCATGACGAGTTGGAGAAGGCACGCGCAAAGCAAAAACCTACTTTGACCGGAAGAGCCGTCCTCGCAAGTTAAACGTTGGCGATAAAGTACTACTTCTACTGCCGACTGATTCCAACAAATTGCTAATGCAATGAAAGGGTCCATTTGAAGTCATCAAACGGAAGAACGAGGTCGACTATGTTTTGAACATGAGTGGAAAAAACAATATTCCACAGCAATATGCTCAAGAAATCTGAGGATCGTGAACCTTTACCAGTGCAGCAGGTCTCTGTAATAACCGAGATCGAAGAAGGCCTGGCGGAAGCAAATGAGGAGCCGTTAAGCGAAGAAGGTATCCTCGAGATTCCCTCCCCTAGTCTTTTCCTTACACAGACGGCGGCTGATGTGAAGTTATCTACGAAGCTAAGTGATGAACAGCGTTCAGAAGGCGCTTGCCTTGTTTGGAGAATTTGAGAATACCTTTTATGACCTACCAGGAAAGACTGAACTCGTTCAGTGCCTACTAAGCTTGACCTCTGATATCCCAATCCATGTTCCCCAGTATCCTATCCCACCAGCTTTATGGGAAAGCGTTGAGAATGAAGTACAAGAAATGCTAAAATTGGGCTTCATAGAAAAGTCTGTCACCCTATTGTGCTCCCATCGTAGATGTCAAGAAATCAGACAATACGATCCGTTTATGTATAGACTTCAGGGAGCTGAATAAGACCTTGACTGCTGACAGTGAGCCCATACCGCGTATCGACGTGGTTCTTGCCATTGCTGGTCAGTGCATGTTTTTCTGAAAATTTGATTTTACCATAGGCTAGTGGCAGGTGCCCATGTCTCTGGATAGTCGAGAAAAAACAGCATTTTCCAGTATATATGGCCTGTATCACTTTATATACATGCCGTTTGGGATAAAGACAGCTCCGGCTGTTTTCGCACGCCTCATGCGAGCCGTTCTTAGTGACCTAGAAAATGTTCACCACTATTTTGACGATGTTGTCATTGCTACAAATACGTGGAATGAGCATTTGGTCACTCTGCGGCGTGTGTTTGAGCGAATCCAACAGGCCAAGTTAACGATCGAACCCAGCAAGTGCAAGATAGGAGAGCAGACCATCTTTTTGCTGGGGCATCGAATTGGAGACGGTAAAGTTGAACTTCTTCTGAAGACCCTAGACAAGATTCTCGCAGTCAAAATACCTAAGACGAAAAAACCCTCATGTCTTTTCTAGGTCTTACCGGCTACTACAGGAAATTCATCCCTAACTATGCTGAGATCACCAAGCCTTTGACTGATCTTACACGGAAAGGACAGAACAACATTCTTGCTTGGGGACCGGCTCAAGAGCAAGCTTTCACCATTCTGAAGAATAAGCTTGGCGACGCTCCCACTTTACAAGCACCCAGTATGAGAAAAGAATTTGTCCTCCGCACCGATGCCTCAAGCACTAGTCTTGGAGCCGTACTGCTTCCGCTAGGAGAGGATCAGGTCTTACATCCTGTTGCCTACGCTAGCCGCAACCTGTTGCCTCGAGAAACAAGGTATTCCACCATTGAACGGGAATGCTTGGCAGTTGTATGGGCAGTACAAAAATTCCATTTGTACTTGTACGGCAAACAATGTGTATACAATCCGACCATCAGCCTTTGCAATACTTGCACTCCGCCAAACACCTTAACAACAGAGTTTTGCGATGGAGCTTACTCTTGCAAGAGTATTCCTTTGCCGCTGATTACATCAAAGGGTCGGATAACGTCGGAGCGGATTACCTGAGCCGTGTTTAAATCGCTGAACTAACAAGTGTATACTACGATACAGTTGAAATTTTTTTACCTTTAATGTGCGGAACGACAAGAAGGCAATTACCGACTTTCCTTTTAAAACAAGAGTTGTATATTGACACGTATAGATGTTTATCTTTCACCGGTGGCCGCTTTCCAGCGGCTAACAAATGTTAAACGTTATCGCTCGGCGCAGGACGCGCCTGTATCGGAAGTTTCTAGAACGTTATCGATGCTTCTTTCCATTGCCTGTTTTCACCGACGCTTATGTTATCTGATTGCATGACTGACGCGAATTGTCTAGAACTTTCTGGAAGACACGCGGGCATCAGGGATTAATCTAGAACCTTCGATGACTCAGGTATAAAAGCCGACGCGTTTCGCCGCTGATCAGATTTTCGACGATCGCCGACTGTGTTCGCCGCTATCGTTGTGCTTTGAGTGTACCTTGCTTTTGTGGGCACAGGTTCGCCCAATAAACAACCAGTTTCGTTGTACACAGTTTTACGACTGTTTTCTTCAGCGTCACTACTACGTGACATCTGGTGGAGGTGCTTTTGTGTCCATGCAGCGGACGCCCCCGCAAAGCCGCGACCCAAGCCCGAAACCGGAGGACGAGACCAACGTCGCCAAGGACCAGCGAGCTAGCCGTAGGCAGCAAGGTCTTTTGCCAGAATACGGACTTCTTCCCGAGAAGACCACAGCGATCAAGGCCAAGTCAACGACCTCAATGGCAGCCCCAGCGTCCCCCATCCTGCTGCAGCAACCTCGGGAGCCACCGACCTTCCGTGGATCATCAGCTGAAGACCCTGAAACATGGCTGGAGACGTACGAGAGGACCGCGACATTCAACAAATGGAGCGACGATGACAAGCTGCGCCATGTCTATTTTTCGTTGGATGACGCTGCTCGGACATGGTTTGAGAACAGGGAGACCACCCTGGTGACTTGGGACCTATTTCGCGAGAACTTCGTCAGGACCTTCACGAGTGTCGTACGAAAAGAAAGCGCTGAAGTTCTCCTGGAAACCAGAGTTCAATTGCCCAACGAGAGCATCGCGATCTTCACGGAGGAGATGACTCGCCTCTTCCGCCACGCCGACCCCGACATGTCTGAAGAAAAGAAAGTTAGGTTCTTGATGCGGGGCGTCAAAGAGCATCTATTCACTGGATTGACGCGCAACCCGCCCAAGACTGTGGCAGAATTTGTTTCGGAGGCGACAACGATCGAGAAGACGCTTGAAATGCGAACCAGACAATACAACCGCCGTGCGCTGACAAACTACGCCGAAGCTCAAGCTCTAGGCGCCGACGACCTGCACGAGACGATCAGAGCTGTTGTACGGGAAGAACTACAGAAATTATTCCCAAGGTCGCAGCCTCAGGTGACTTCAATCGCCGACATAGTTAAAGAAGAGGTTCAGCGATCACTGGAAGTGCCAGAAGTTCCGGCATCGCCTCAACTACAGCCGCAAGCGATGACCTACGCCGCCGTCGCCCGTCGTCAAGGCCCCCCTCCGCGCTCGCGCCAGGGCCCCGTAACGCCGCAGTTCCGTCGTCCACCGCCGCCGCCGCCAGCACGCCCACCCGTCGCCCAGCGCAGCTACCAGCGGAAGACGGACATTTGGCGCGCCCCCGACCACCGCCCGCTCTGCTGTCACTGCGGGGAAGTCGGCCATGTCTACCGCCGATGCCCATACCGCGAGATGGGCCTACGAGGGTTCGCCGTCAACGCGCCACGTCCACAGCTTGGCGAGCGAACTCGCGACATCGCTGACTACCTCGCCGGAGCCCAGTGGCAACCACGACGACCCTCACGCTCACCGTCACCAGGACGTTACCTGTCGCCGCAGCGCCGACCATACACTGGCCCAGCGCGGGGCCGGTCCGTGAGCCCCTATCCGGGAAACTAAAGGCAGCAACCGATGGAGGTGCGGTTACTGTACGACGCAATACCGAAGATCCTCCGCCGCCACCGACGACGACAACTCACGCATCATCACAACGAGGTACCAGCACACCGCCTAGCAAGAGCCTTGACAACACTTCGCCGCCGAAAGAAGACCTACCGACGCGACGTAGCAGCAGCGAAGCAAGCCGACGTAGCCGTGATCCGACGCCACGACTTAACCGCAACGCCAGACGACGGTCTACCGACTTAGACGTGGTAATCGATGGTCATAGCGTCACCGCTCTCGTCGACACTGGA